>NC_048422.1:21275221-21284713 GCF_013103735.1 Etheostoma cragini | reverse complement strand
GCGGCGCAACGGTATTCACTTTACCGGCAGTATTGAGAACAGATAAAGGCACCGTGTCTCGAGAAGCTTTAGCTTGTTGTTTTATTGTTCACTTTTAACTCACTTTACATCAACTTTGCCGGCTCTTTTCCACTGTCTTTGTCTCACTGTATTAATGTGCTACTCTTTGTTAGCACTCGCTCTCCTTGCGCAACCACACGGGAACCGATGTCCCTCCCGATGTTAGAGCGAGAATGGCACCCTGCCATTCTCGCTGTAACTTACGATACTCTCTACGATACCAAAGGATTTCTTGCTTTTCAACTGCGATGGAAAAATAAATCCATGTCAGCCCTAGTCACCGCCAGACTCCTTTAAGAAAAACAATGATTTTACCTAACAGAACGCGCACAGATGATTGTATACCGCTGCCTCGATCATGTTAGTTAGTTTGTTATTTTGCAACTATGGTGAATTTGAACGAACCCATTAGAAAAAACTTTAATAATATTTCTGCTAATTTGACTTTCTCCACAAACAATGTTATAGCATGACAACTGAATGTTAAAGCTGCAGAGGGTAGAAAGCAAAAAAACTAACACAATTTGAATTAGAGTGAGAACTCTTCCTGCAGCTCTCCATCTCCCCTCTTTCGCATGGGCAATGCATGTGCGGAACAGTTAATAGGAACACTATGTCTCTCTAAAATGACCTGGGATTGGGCAAAGTCTCCCATCATGGGCTAGATTATCTAAAGCCTGAATACAGAGCCTAGAAGAGGTGCAGAAGTCTAGGTTTCTCTGACATCACTTGAATTACAATATGCTGAAAGATTAATCTGGAATTCTTTTTACATGTTAATCCTGTTAACCAATTTATCAAACCACATTTACAATTGAAAGCAGAGGTTATAACATATCTGGGTACTTACAAACTGCCTCTTCTGGGAAGACTCAGCTCTTTCTGTAAATGAAAAGAAGAGAGTTATAAGTACAAAAAAGCCAAACTTCAAATATTACATTAGTTATGTGGCATCACTAAGAAATGAAAGTCCATTAACACAACATTTAAAAAGGTCTATACAAAGGTCTAAAGTTTATTTGCCAGATTCATGAAAGATGCTGTTGGTTGTACCAGACCTGATGATACCAACATATATTTGTGTTTTTTTAAACAAATGACAAGCAGGATTGTGGAAAATTGTAGTTCTAGTGTAGTATAGTCGTAGCCTTGGACACACCACAATCCTGAAATAATTGGTGTGTGTCTGCTAAACACCTCTAAAACAAAGGAAAGGTCCATTGATTTTAGAAAGCTGCATTCCTCAAACCCTACTTTTACAACATATAATGTACTTTACAAAGAAATTTCTATTTCTTGGCCACAACAAAATGCAGAAAATCTGCTACTGTGAGGTTATTGAAAGTGTGTTATCCTCCGGCATCATCTGCTGATCTGGTTATGCTACAGAGGAACAGAATAAGACTGTTTGAAAAAAAAAAAATGCAACAACGGGCAACAAACCATTAGGGGATTACTTTACAAAGAATTGCCGTTCTGTTAGAAATACCTAAAACTCACTATCCTGCTTCAGCAGCTTTACAGCCTCACAAATAGCCACCATATGGAAATATATCACAGAGCAGGTGTGAAACTGCTACATCTTATCCCAGAGAAGTGTGCTAGAAGTTTAAAGTAAGCATCTGGATTGAAAACCTTTCACTTAAAATCACATAACAACTGAAGCAAGTGAATACGAAGGTTGTTGGAAAACCCAGATCCAAAGAATGAACCATGACAAGTTTTAATTAATATTTTAAATTGAATATGAATACAATTTCAATTATATTGCTGAAGTCAACCGTAGAAGGCAGAGTTACACAGAGGTCAGGGTTTACATACTGAAAATAGTCTAGAAAAAGCACCAACAATGCCCTCATTGATTTCTTGAGGGATTATGTGCTTTCAAAAGGCTTCTTACATGAAGGATAATACTTTATTGTTCCGTTCCTTCACAGAAAAAAATGAGACATTTCATTTTCAAAAGCTGCCAGGAACAACTACGTAAAATACAGTGAAGCACAGCTGCTGCAGCATCTGTTGATTTGTCAGTGCCACGTGGAAAGAACCAACATCAGCCACAGAGACGGACAAGCACACCATGTACAGATCATTATATCACCTTTAGAGATAACACAAGTGTGTTTAATTACAGTAGTTTTTCGTAAAGAACCAGGCTGTTTTATCAGGCCTCACAACATTTCCCTATGCGCTTTGATATCTGCAGTGTGAAACAAATTCAATGCTCTCCAGCTCCGATTATTTCAAATCTCTCCCTACTGAATCTTTCCCTTCGCTGTAAAAGAGTACTGATAAATATCCAGGCTTTGGATCCGTTTGGTGTAGTGACTACAAATTCCACTGATTTGATCATTAGACATTTCATTGTCTCATAACCTGATAAGGGTGAGGTCTTTTCTGTAAAACAGTGTAGGACATTCAGTTGATGTGTATTGGTTGCTCCAGTCAGCAGAAAAAGTGCTAAGCCCCACTCTCCCTTTGCTATCAATTAGGGCTTAATGTCTGGCTTCCCCTGCTGCTTACAGACGACCAAGGGCAGAGAGCTTCCTTGGGAGACTGGACCGCAGCTCACACAACACTAATTACCAAAAGGGAATGACTTACACTGGTGGGGTTTCCACCAATCACGGCACACCAAATAACAGTGTGGAGTCTAAAATAACCACCTGAGAGCAAACACATTATGGTAATGAACTGATTTGTTGAAAAATACAAGTATTCATGTGAAATCAATTCATGCCTTTGTTAAATATTTACATAAAGTAGAATAAATGTGTTTGAAATTTGACAGCCTTCTGTGTAAGCACTTCTTGTGTAGAAATACTGACAGCATAGTGCATGGTGTGACATGGTTTTAATAAAACAAGAGCGGTGAAGACTTGTCTTTGCTTCAAAATAGGGTTTCCTAGTCTAACTGAAAACAGCCCTGGTCTAACTAAATGAATGCTCTTGTAACACCACAAAAAAGGTCTATTTCAAAAGATTATGAAGAACCATGCATAATCACCTGAAACTTTAAACCTTTACAAACTGAATAAAAAAAAATCTAAAAAAATGTAAGGATGATGATAAACTGGAGTTAAGGTAACTTAATATTGCATGACAAAGTTGTCAGATGGCGTCTTTTCCTACGATTTGTTAGAGCCCAATACCATACTCCCCACTCAAATCTTCCAACTCATCAAATCCATCTAATCTCAAAAAATTATGCCTGCTTGCTTGTCATGCAGAATTAAGGGTTGTGGTTTTATTTATTTATTACTTATTTAATTTTACTTAAGATATTTAAGTTACTGCTAATGCAAACTGAACATTCCCAACTGCTGCTAGTTCCACATTTAAAGGCTGTGATAACCTCGGTAGCATTCACAGACATCGTGTAAACATTTTTCGTTTCTCCATTTTATCAGTAAGCGGACCTCAGTCAGTGGATCCTGCTTCATCATCCCCTTACAGACATTTCTCTTCATGTGCTCAGAGTCAGAGTGGAGCCTGAGCTGTGTGTCAATGTCATGGTCAAACAGTGTGTCTGACTCCTGCTGCTGCAATATCGACAGCACTAAGACCAGGCAGGACAAATTTATTCAACTTGTCATGGGAAAAATAGGTGCAGTAATCTTTCTGAATATGTATTGTAAGTAAAAAATATTTCAGCTCTGTGGATTTTAATTCTTTGCATAATAATACATGCAGTGTAGTACAGAACTTGCAAATTGGTGTGATGCATTTTTTTAATGCAATTTAATTAAGTCATTTATTGTTGATTTAGCATATTCTCAGAGAATTCTAAAACATAAAAAAAAATTTAAAACAAAATATAAACATTGCATTTTTAATTAAATCCTTATTCTAAGGGTTATAGTATACAGATAATATCTAGCAAGCTTCTAGGCATGACTTCTGTGAACATATGACAAAACATAACTAAAAATCTCTAAACTCATGACATTTAAGATTAAAATAGCCCCCAAGTGTGTTTTTCAAAATGTGTATAAAGGGTTAATAATTTCCATTACATTTCATGATCCTCAAGGAGGTCGAAAAGCTGTCAAACAGGCAATTCAAACTGAAAGTAATTGCATAAAACCTTTCATCTTTGAAAGTTGACCGTCAGGAAAACAAACTGGTGAGGAAAGTAACCCTTGTATGTTTAATCATTTGTTTATCCGGTAATCTTTTCAGTGCTCAAGAGATAACAATTTTGACACGATGAACCTGAGACGATTTATTGTTCCACAGGGTAAATGTCAATTACTGACGTCTTGCAACATTTCATCTCCAATATGCCGACGACATCAAAGCTGCAGTATTGCTCTTGTATCAAGGCCTATGTGTTAGACTTCATTAATTATTCCCTTTGATTCATTTTGGACTTTTCTACATCTCAAGATCAAAAGAGTACTTGGTTTTACTGTGGTTTGCTGCTGACTGGCAGGAAACCCCCTAATCTATATTAAGACGTAGATGTGACGTGAGCATATCTATGATCTATATTAATGTCGTCAAACCAACACCTTGTGTTAGAGTAACAAAAGTTAAATCCTCCTTGTCTTTCCTATTGCATCTGCATGCTAGTTCCATTAGTCTGTAATTATAAACCATGCTACAGTGATAGCTTAGGATCGCTGACAAGATCTACTTAACTACCTTGTAAGCAGAAGAAGCACTGATTCGGTATTGGCAACTCATCCAATACTCACACAAATTGCTGCCTTGGGCTTCATGTAATTTTGGTAGTAAGACAAACGAGCTGTAAACATAAAAATCTCAAAACTAATGCTTTGTCTCTACAACACTGCTGTTAGGAAACCAGTAATAACCGCTCATGGAACAACCTCAGAGAAAGTCAAAGGATGCACTCTTTGTTGAATAAATATACAAAAACAAAAAAAAAACTCACGCCTCGCTACTGTAGTCAACAACAGATGAAGAAACAGAGCCCGGAGAAGTTACATTTTTGCAAACTTAAATCTATTTTTTACAAAACAGCGATTTCGGAATGAACACATTTGTTCCTGGAAATATCCTGGTTCAAAACAATTAGCTGTTTGCAAATTACCGGTATACTCTGGCATTTCTACGGTAAATGCAACTATGTGTTTTGCTCAGGACCCAAGGAAGCGCAATGTGTAGAGAGTGAAGATGTTTTAATGAGCGGTTCTTGAGAAAAACTACAAGCAGAAATACCAGAGGCCAAAGAATCGGCCCGTTCTGAACACTCACGTTTTGAATGGGCACTGCGCTATTTGGAATAAAATGTCTTAAAGACTTTACTCAAAATCCAATCTTAGCTTGATCTAACCAATGTACTGCCTCAAAGTCTGGAGATAAGGAGAGGTCAAACAGATCAATAAAGCTGGCTATCTTTCCCCGCCACGTGTAATTCAGGAAGTAGACAGACTATACATTATAAAACTGATTAATGATTGTCTCAAAGTGCATACATTGACCTTAAGTTGCAAACAAATATTTAATGACTTATATTCTGATCATATATAAACTATATTTAAGCAGCTGACCTCTATTAACCATAACAACGACATCAATAAATCCAACTGTCTTAAGTAATATCTTCCACCATTATGCCCAGCTCAATCCAAAAGATATGGATTTCTGAGCCAGCAGGGGGATTGAAAAGCAAAGCACACATACACTATTAGAAAGCTTTGCTGATTAAACAAGTTGGCATCCTCACATTTCTCCTCGTAGCAGGTTGTTAGGTGTTGTGCATGCTTAATCCACTGCCTCATCTAATGTTGTAAGAGGGAAATAATTCATTTCAAGGCTGGCACGGAGGATCATGTTCTGCTGTTATGACGAGCCGTCTTTTTTTAATGAGGAAATCCTATTAATGTCATGGTAATGGACCCTTAAAAGCTAAAATAAATTAACAAAGTTATTCACAACTGTATTTAGTCTAACCTCTTCCAATAACTACAGGTTAGAAGTTGTTTCCAATATCAGAAATGCCAGGTGGCAGCTGGTCTGGTTCATTCATCATCAATATGCTTGGGGCACGGGCTACTAAAATGTAAGTACTTGATAGGCTCCATCTAACCAGCAACGTAGTGACAAAACCTTTCTCAGAAATTGCCAAAATGTGTTGTTTATATTGTTGGATTACTGTTTGGTAATATATTACTGTTCATCTGTGTTTAGCTAGGGCTGTTAACATTCTTATATTCAAACACAGGATGTAGGCTGATGCACATAACGTTAAACCAAAGTTCCGAAGTCTGAGTTCTGCCCAGAAACCTTTAGCCATATGCCGTTAGCAACATATACTGAGGTTAGCACAACCAGCAGATTAGCATGTGTGTCAGTCATGCTAAATTCAAGATTCAAAATCTTTTTAATAATCCCAGACTAGGGACATTCATAATGTAGCAGCAAGCAATAGTTTAAAAAAGTAGAAAACTACAACAATGGAGAGTTGTGTATTAGACAAGAACAGTTAGTCAGCGTTGCTTCCCCGTTCTACGACATGCGAATGGAAACACATCCAACATGCTAACGCACATTCAACAACATAAACCAATGTGCCTATTCTGAGGATGATAAACCTTTGGGTGGCTTGAATGTTTAAATATATCCAAGGTAGAGATAATTGAAACATTGCTCCTAATGCACAAGTTTTATTATTTTTCCATCCATCCATCTTCGACCGCTTATCCGGTATCGGGTCGCGGGGGCAGCAGCTCCAGAAGGGGACCCCAAACTTCCCTTTCCCGAGCCACATCAACCAGCTCCGACTGGGGGATCCCGAGGCGTTCCCAGGCCAGGTTGGAGATATAATCTCGCCACCTAGTCCTGGGTCTTCCCCGAGGCCTCCTCCCAGCTGGACGTGCCTGGAACACCTCCCTACGGAGGCGCCCAGGAGGCATCCTTACCAGATGCCCGAACCACCTCAACTGGCTCCTTTCGACGCGAAGGAGCAGCGGCTCTACTCCGAGCTCCTCTCGGATGACTGAGCTTCTCACCCTATCTCTAAGGGAGACGCCAGCCACCCTCCTGAGGAAACCCATTTTGGCCGCTTGTACCCTGGATCTCGTTCTTTCGGTCATGACATGTTTATTATTTTTATTATACATATTTTGTATTTTCAATTTTGTAGCATAAGAGATGCTTTCAGCATTGTAGTCTATTGTGACCTGTTGCATTCTGGGAAAGTGTTTTCCAATATTTGACAGTATAATACCATAGACAGTTAAAGGAATGAACAAAGCGATGGCGTAGACTTCCACGGAGACCAGTGAAGTCAATCAGAAGCACTTTTTCAGTGATGGCTCAGTGTGCTGCGCGACCTCAAACGGAGGTTGACGACGTAGATGTGACGTGGGCAACCTGTCTGAAAGTTGTAAGTCTTCTGGTAACTTTGCCCAGAGAAATCTGAATCATTCAATCTGGAGGAGAGTGTGAGTAAGAGCTGTCCATGAGCGTAGGAGAAGAAGCAACATTTGGTAAGTATTCTGATAGATTATTTTCTCATTTTGACTGTATGCCGCCACGTAACATCGATTGCCTATTGGTAACACCGACTGGTAATTATCTATTGTGCGACAGAAAGTTGCGTTGACATAATCGTTATTTATTAAAATGGCTGCTACAGGGCCATAACATGAGATTGAAGGTAATTGAGTCTTTAATGCTTCAAATGTAAAGTTATTTGCTGTCAAAGTGATACCAAAATGAATGGCGTTCAATTGAATGCAAGCAGAAGGTTATGGCTTGTTAGCCTATGACCCTCACCATAGGAGGTATGCTTTTCGGATGCTCGGTTATCCCCTTACATGTTTGAAATGTTGCTTGTTTTTATAATTAAAATAGTTTACCAAAATTGACAGTGGGCTAAATGCTGCCTTAGTCTTCAGACGGAAGATTGTCTTGGTCTTTCACACTTGCAATATTCCCTGTTCAAAGTGAATTAAAAGAAACATAACTTAATGCATATTTCTTTTCTTAACTTGCGAAGAGCCGTGATGTCAAGACGCAAATGCAAATAACTGTTGGTAATAAATGCTATTTATGGATTTTATTAACAGTGCTAACAGATCCTGATACAAACAAGCCTTTAGTTGGGTGCCCCTTTATTTTTGTACTGCATGAAAAATGTTTTTGGACATAATATTTTTTTCCGATTAAAAGGTTTCATCAATATACATTTATCAGATTGGGATTTATTCACAACTAGGAAGACAAAAAAACAGGAATAAAGCCAATGCCATTGTAAGAATCACAGTTCAAATGAGTTAAAAGTTGAACATGTCAGGAGGATAATAAAAACTGAGAAATGGACATTGAACTTGTTAGACGAGATGTGTACAGCTAATGTGTTAGCTAATAGTCTTAATACAACTTTAGTCTGCTACAAGTGGTACGCATTTTCTGGGATCCTCACCAGACGTTGCTATTGTAACCCGGTTTCCACATCATTACCAACAGTTTTGTGAACACCATTTTTTAACCATTAAGGTGTTTCGCTACTGTAAGCATCTGGCAGCACGCTCTAGCCCCTTTCGTTTCTTAGTCATGACGGACGTTTTCTTTTGTGATCATCATTCCTCAAGGAGAACGTTATCTTTTAATCTGACCCCTTTCCACAGCATCAAAGCAGTGCAGCTGGAGTTGAAAGAAACTCGCTGACTTGCACAAGGACACTTCAGCAGAGGAAGAAAAGGTTGTCCTATTCACTTCACCCTCCCGGATGAGAGCTTTTTTTTCTTACAAGAAGTAGTTGTTTGTCATCCAATTAGCAACAAAAAAAATCCCAATGACTGCCTCCTTCTTGGGACCATATTTCCTTTACCTACAGGTATGTTTTGGCAAGTTCAATTATACAATGTAATTGACCAGATACTTTGATATCGATACCGCAACTATTTGGTAGCGTTGACAATTGGTGCTGTTATGTGGATATAATAACTAAGTGGGTAAAGGCAATTAACAGTAATGCTACAGAACAGTCTGGTACGTACAGAAAATTACATCACTTTACTGTAATGCAACCAGGAAAAGACAACACTTACGCCATATTACAATATCCAAAATCTAAGATGATATCTACTCTCTAATACCGATATTGATATAATATAAATATAGTGCCCAGCTATAAGTTAATATGAACAAGGTTTATGGAAGTGATCAAAAATGTATATTTAGTAGTAGGCCTTTCTGGTGATCACATTGAGACAGCTGTATCTCACCAGCAGGCTCACACCACTTCCAACAAACGGCACACATCATCAATGCACTCTTATGGATAGCTACCTTTTTATTATGGAGGCTATGCTAGATGTCAGAAGTACTGTAAAGCTCACAATGCGATAAAATGGCCACTGACAGGCTGCTCCCAATTAAGATAAAAGACATGCTATAGGCATTATTAAAATCTATATAACGCCTAAAAATTGTTGTATATATATATATATATAT
>NC_048422.1:21251273-21275121 GCF_013103735.1 Etheostoma cragini | reverse complement strand
ATATATATATATATATATAAAAAAAATCATGTTTTGGAAATTGATGTTACTGCCTTAATTAAAGAGACCATCCAACATTACGCTTTCACTATAATCAAGGAAACTTGCTACACTGGGCACGAGAGTGGCGCGTAGAGGTGCATATCCTCCGTAGAGATCATCTCTACAAGTGTGCAAATAGGACAGTCTTCTATTTATATTTTTTACACAGAAATAGATCATAGTGTCATTATTTTTTTTTAAAGTAAACTACCAATATACAGGAAACGACTCAATGACCATCAGTGAGCATATTGGCAGTTTTGTCTTGAGTTTCTGTTTCGATTAATTTTTCCCTCAACTGCGTCCTCTGATAACATCTAACAGTAGATTAATGTATCATAGCGCTCCAAAAAAACTAAAGAAACAACAATCTCAAAGCAAAAGCTCTCCGTCTCACCTGTGACTTACACAATCCGTTGTGTGCGTGCAGCAGGTGTAGCCACTTGATAAATCATTCCACGGCACATAGCCTACTGTACGCTGCCTTGCCTTGAGTGGAAGCTGCCTTGCCTTACTGTACGCCCCTCTAACATATTAGCGCGTTAAATGTAGCCAGAGTCACGCAACCTTGCCCCTATTTTCAATTGTTAATAGCTGTTGTAAAATAGTTGTGTGATGTGTAAATCCTTGTTGTTTTTATTTATTTTTAAAATTGATGTGCACTAAAACACAATTGTTCTTGTGGTCACACAGTTAAGTGTTTGGACAAACTCCCCCCAATTCTACACTTTGTGGCCAACAAGAGCAGCATACTGTACATACAATACATATAACTTTACCTTATTCTACTCAGTGTCAAACCATCCAGACAGGCAAACAAGCTGAAAGACATTCATACCGAGCAGATGAACAACACACTTTAGCAAATTTATTTAGAGAACTCATTAATGGACCTGATACTGGGAAATAATAAATAATTCCCCTGCGTATAGTTAGTTAGTCTGCTGTTGCTTTTGACAAGTCTGAAAATAAATTCTGCACACTGTCACATTCATTAGGAATCAACAGCAAATGAACAGCAAAGCTTTCTCTTCTTGTTCTTAATGATCGAGGATCAAGTCATAGTTTTGACATTTTCTTGCTTAAGCTCACCAAATTTTTATTTTTCACATACTGCATTTTTGCAACACAATTGTACAAATATACACAATTATTGGTTGTTGATTAGTGTGGACATCTTTTATAACCATTGCATTCTATTTGTAAATGTTGCTGCTTTGCTTTCCTGGATCGTAATGCTGTAAAGTAAACCACTGTGAAGATAAATACTTGAAGATGTTGTGACATACCATTAAAGGGTCGACATTGTGGGAAATATGTTTGTTTGCTTTCTTGTAAATAGTTAAAGGCAGAGATTGAGACCCCGACTCTCATTGTCTCTTAGTTATAATAATAACAGCCGGCAGCCAATTAGCTTAGCATCAAGACAGGAAGGATTGATTCTGTGTTCTTCTGTATAACCACAACTTGTCATTTATGCAATTTGGGTTTTATATGAATTGAACAACCAATATTTACCTTGTTATTAAGAGAACTTTAGAGGTGCCAAAAGCACTGACACCCTCTGCACTGTCAGTAGTGTAGTTCTTACCACCCAGTCAATGTAAATGTTTGACTCAAATGATGTCATCTCTTCCTTTCCTGTGAATGAATGGGAAATTGGGAAACTAAACCAGCTACACTCATTTGTCTGACAAACTAACTTCTGTGTTTCCTTTTGAATATCAAAGTAAGAGCACTACAGGAGCCTAATAACATCACAGGAGTTGCCGTTGTTATGTTTAGCTGGTGCATGTTCAGGCACATAAAGAAGTCTTGTGTGTAGAGGAGAGAGACCATGGGAGGAGGTGGTGTCCAACAAAGGAATAGAGAGCTTAGGGCAACTGTGCACAAAATTACTGTTTGGAAGCTTTTGATAAATGCAATTACAATTTATTTTATTAGTTTATCAAGAAAAATCCATTAAGACAATGAAAAAAATTCAAAGAGAATAAATTAAAATTTCTGAGTTTCCGCTGCTTAATTTTCAGAAAGATTCATAATCACAGAGGAACACACTGAGAGTCAACTGTTGCTTCTTAAGAATTACTCAACAGCTAAATAAATAAAATATTAAAGAGGAAAATTGAGTTTTCAAACAAGCAAAACTCCCCTTTGTTTATCATGAAATAAACACTGGAGCATGAAGCAGTTTCTTTGCCATAATGCAGCCTTAATAAAACAAATGACACATGCAATGGATCACAGGGAGTTTGGGATTGAAAAAAAGCAGTAGTTTGAGCTGAATTTATGGAGGAAAAAAAAATTAATTCATCACTTACTCTGTAAGTGTCACTAACTAGAGTAAGCTAAATTATAAATCAATCTCAATTAAAATTTTACTGTTCTACCTACTGCAGGGTTTGTCAGCATCAGTTAGAAAAAATTGAGTAATGTCTGAAAGCTCTTGTGGTGTAAAATCATAAACTGTAAAATACAAAAAAAGACATATTGCAGAACACTCTGTCCTTCCTTTCCACCTGCATTTTTTTAATCACATTAAGGCAGAGTGATGGCAGTAATAATATGATTAAGTACACCAATTGTTGAACTCAGTTTACACCTCAATCAGGTTTTCTGAAAGAAAGACAAAGCCTCACTGTACTCCATTATCATAAAAGTCAATTCAGCATGAGTACTAATGTCTCATTCATCCCGCCAACAGCTATCACAACTCATACGTGAGAAAAAATGTGATGTTTAAAAAGTAACTATGTTTGAACACAAATTAGTAATTCTAAATCTGTACAAAGAAACAAAGTATCTTGGATTAAATCATTTGCAGCCTGTCAACTGTTATCCTAGTCATCCTCTTTAGTACATCTATTTAAAAATGTCCTCAGTTCTGCCAAGAGATTCTCTCACATGCAGGATACAAGCACACAACAGCAGAGCCAGAATGTTCCTCACTCTGTTTGTACCGTAAGTGTTAACACAAAAAGGTCTCAAAGTCCTAACTGTGTTTGTAAAAGAGCATGCGTCCATACATACTGTAGAGTACAAAGTCACCCTGCAGCGTAAACACACACAGCTCACACACATATTCTTGCCTACCTGTAGCCCCCGTCTCCTCAGAATGCTGGACTCGTCCATGGTACAGAGCCCCGACTTATCACGCCTGCCTACCAGCGCATAGCCATGCTGCACTGCCTAGCTCCAGCCTCCTCCTGCTCTCTCCCTCCCTCAGGCTAAATCTGATCTTAGCAGCTGCTAAACACTTCCATCAGAACTTATCTGATTGGAAGGAGGCAGTCAGCTGACACCTCCTCTTGTTCCTCTCCTCTAACTTCAGGAGTGAAGGAGAGATGGAGCGAGAGAGGAAGAGAGAGAAGGGGGGGGAAATAAGGGCGAAGATAGGCAGTCCTAATTTAGCGTAGCAACGGGTGGGGGTGAGTGGGTGGGGTACCAGGGACATGTGGGAGCCCCAAGACTAATTTCTCTGAGCAGCCACGCTTTTTGGGAACCCTGGGTGACCATGAAAATGAGAGGATATACTTCCAAGCATTGTTCTGCTCCAACCTTAACAATGAATCTGGCATCCTGTCTGCGGCAGCCAGGCTAACTGACCTCACTGGTCTTTTTGCAGCCAATGCGTAATATGAAGACTACAAAATTCACACCTGAACGTTAGACCAGTAAGGAAACATGATGGCTGTGACTACAGTTAACTTTAAATGTAGAAGAGGAGATGGGGGAGAAGGGGAGAAAATGGGTATTACAAGGCAGAGGAAGAAAAGAATACCAAGGCATGCTGTTTAAGTAAAAAATGTGGCTGCGCAGGACCTTTCAAACTTAATGTGAAAATGTCACACAAACTGCTGTGGGCTAACTTGTACATAGGAAATGCTATCCTCATTCCAAACAACCCAATACTGAGTCATTATCATGCTGAAATCAACCGCACTTGCCTGCACAGCCTGTTCTATATACCACTGCATAACCTGTGTCAATTTTTACCAACTCTCACGCTGCTTCTGTCGCTTACAGCTCTGCCCGGAGATTACTTTTTTTGAGGCAGTCAGCGAGTGACCACAGATCTTCACACTCACTAACTCAATGTTCCCACACCCTCCTGAATGATTATTTGGATAAATAAGTTGTTTCCGATGCCATGCTGCCAATTCTATCCTGTAATTTTGCATTCTGTTTCAGTCTGTGTTTTTCTTTGCGCCCCCCCCCACACTTTTGCTTTCTCTTTTTTCACCCTCTCTCACTCATTTCCATTCACTGTGGTACTTCTCTGTGAATATTAAGTGGGCCTCTTCCATTCTCCTCGTCTCCAGCCAAGCTCAAATGATTTTCTCTTAGCGAGTTTGGCTTAGAATGACAGCTACCCACCACCACAAGCTGGTGGAGGAGGTGCACAGGACTGTCAGACAGGTGACCACTACATAAACTTTTCTCATTTTCAAACCTGTACAAAAGAATGCAGATGGAGTGTGCTGGGGTGACAGCCATTTGTGCTGCTGGGCTGATAAAAAAGCCAAGAGTAGACAGCTCAGGTCTGCGCTCGGGTAATCAGGCTGTTTTTGAATAAACCCCTGAAAAACCTCAGAGGACGAGGATTACAGTAGTCAAGTTTTTTCAGTTGGAACAATGCCCTCCAGATTACCTGAGGAAATTGAAGAATCCTGTAATGTTCAACAGACAGGTCTCAAGTCATTGCTCAGTCTAGGAACAATTAAGAAATTCCACATTACACTAACAATGAAGATAAGAAGCTGCAGGAACACTGGGGAGGGATCATTTGTCTTATTCAATAGAGATAGAACTTCTTCTGCTGTATAAAGTGGCTGTAACAATCACAACATATAAAACAGCCTGGTGTTGATACAATAGATCAATCACAAAACCCCTTTGGCAATCCCACAATCGTGCAACCCATTTATTAAGAGTCTGCAGCCATGTTAGGCTTTACTTATATGCACAGCAGTGACAATGCAAGTAACAGTGTGTAAGCCTGCTAATATTTTCTAATTAGCACAATACACATATTGTACAAAATTTTGCGCAAATAGATATTGGGATATTTGACCTGATGGTGGCGCCAGAAGAAATGCAAGGAGATGACCAAAGTCATTAGGACTATACGTACATCATCTAGATACCATAAATGTCTGTACACAATTGAATGGCAACACATCCAATAGCTGTTTTTCAGCGGTGAACCAAAGTGGTGGGCCGACAGACAGAGCAACCTTGCCATCGGTAGAGCCAGGCTGCGAGCACTGGCTAAAATGACTAAATATTTGTTGGCTCAAGCTTCTCAAATGAGACGATTTGCTGTTTTATTCTCTATTTTATATCATTATAAAATATCTTTAGGTTGGAAAAAGAAAAGTCAATTTGAAAATGTTATCTTGACCTATGAGGAATATTTTAATGGATGTTTTTATAGAGTAAACAATATATGGTATAAATAACCATTATAATGTAGTTATTTATTCTACTCCCATTGCTAGAAATAAATAGTAATTAAAAATATTAGCCATAGTAGTTTTTAGTGAAAAGAAACACTGCTATGAGTGCGGTTCAGGGCAGGTATAAAAGGCAGGCAGTTTGTGGCCTTGGAGCATAGCCATAGAAAAGCCTTTGGGAGAAGTCCAGGGGTTGTCTGAATCATTTCCTCCTGGCAGGTGGGCAGCTGAGGTTGTTTCCTTTGCCTTTGGAGAAAAAAAGAGAGCACTGGCACCGAAAGCATGCAGCGAGTGCTGATTGAGTGACCAACAGCCTCTGCTCTGCTTGAGCTTATCAGACCAAGAGGCGACCTGCAGATCTGAGGCCGGTAGAGGAGGGACATGGGTCTGTGAAGAGAGCGGTAAGGAAAGAAAGAATCAATTCCTTCCATACAAAGGAGTCCAAAGAATCCATTTCACCAAAGCCAAAGGAGTGAGAATATCCAGCCATGTTAAAACCCTGTAGAGCCAGCCTCCGAATGGACGAGGCAAGTCTTTAACCTTGACAACAAGCGCAAAGATAGTAACCAAAAACCAAAAGCTGTAAAGACTCCTTTCAATTCCTCTCTGGTCTTTCGATTTTGAATTAATTGCAGTAGCCAAACAAATGCAAGCATTCGTGAAATTAAAATGTCATCTTGAGTCCACTTGGACAATCTCTTTTCAATTTATTTACTTCAGTTTCAAATAATGTTAACACAAAGCCACACTGTGCATAACACAAGGTCACATTTGAATCTCAGAACAGAGAAAATTGGATCTCAAACAGATTGGATGACACCCATATAGTTACAGTAACTCAGCGATTTACTATATGCATTTTTGGGGTGCGTTTCCAAAGCTATTCTGTGGAACTTAACAGTGCAAGGGAAGAACAAAAAAACCTCATGAACATGAGCTAAATGTTGTTTTATCCAATAAGGGAGTATTACTATTTTTCATTGTAATTTTAATGTTGCTGAAACACCGACACACAATCTCTTGTAACTAAATAAAACTTCCTGCAGAGATGGTGTTCGCTGTTTTGTTATAAATTCAGATGGAGGGTGTATTCAGCTTTAATCTTTACTTAATCTACACTAATATTTGTGTGTGTGTGTGTGTGTTTGAGAGAGAGTGTGTGTGTGTGTTTGTGTGTGTGCGTGTGTGTGTGAGAGAGTGAGTGAGTGAGAGAGAGTGTAACATGTTACATTTACAGACTATGGGTCAAATTTAAACATTACAATACACGCAGCCATGCAGGGATCACCAAACAAAGAAAGATACCACAGACAAACGGATCAATAAGGGGCAGCTAAGTAACTTGTTTTCCACTCTCTTGTTTTCAGGTGGCTAGTCAGGCTGGATAATCATATTTTTTTCATTTGAGGTTGGTTAAACAAGGCAGGTTGTACAGTGTTGCATGATTATTCTTTTGTATTTGTTAAAAAACGGGATGTTTTTTCTGACTAGACAACACGTTATGTTTGAACACACATAAACTGCCGCTCCTTCCTGTGCAACAACAAACTGCTCTGACAACAATGATATCAGTGAAGGACATCACTGACTACCATTATGAGGGAGAATGGGAGTCACACAGGCACAACATCAGGATTATGACAGTCTTATCTCCATATCACACCTCAAGTGAAGTATTGATTTTCTGCCAAAGATCATTACAGTCAAGAGAGATGTGCCACAGTTGTGGAGGGGCCATGCACGCCCAGGGGCATGATGGTAGAGCATAAAGGAAGGATAAAAGGCAAAATGCTATAACAGGAGGGGGTCAAAGCATGGCTTTCTCATTGTAAATACATTATTATTTTTTAGTTTGGCCTCTTAAGTCGTAAAACAAATGTCGTAGTAATTTTTACTAATTTATGACATTTTATAGACCAAATGAGGATAATGGATTAAGTGAGAAAATTAATCAGAGGATATCCAATTAATTGATAATGACAATTGGTAGAAACAGCCCTAAACTCAACAGACCTGAAAGTCTTACAGTAAATTAAATAACAAAATAAGACATTCAACAATTTCAACGTCGGCTTTAGGGTATTGTTATAGCAACCAGCAGAATGTTTCGGTAATGAAGCACTAGAAAACTCATCAAACCAAAGTTGCATTTTTCCATCACACAACAGTGAGTAAAAACAAACAGGGAGCCATTACTTTGTGTGCAGAAGTGTTCACTGACTGTGAAAGATCCAAATTGGCAAGGCACAAAGTATTATTTTTACCTCATACCTTAATACCACCTTAAAAACACAAGTCAAGTGCTCAGATCAACTGTTACACTATTATTTGCACTAAGTATTTCCATGTTTTGGACTGTTCATTGGGCAAAACAAGACATTGAACAACATCAACTTGGTCTTTGATTTTTACACAATGAAGCCCTACAAAATTAACAAACTCATCACAAAGCAGCAGTATGGCCCTCTACAATCATGGTCACGGTAAAGGAGGCTCATGCAGCCACTGACTCATTCTAGTTGTAAAGCAGCACAAGAGAACTTTTTCATAACTTAAAATAATGCTTCCAAAATCGTTTCGGTGGCTCACAAACACGTAAAAGGGAGAGCCTTCGGGGCTCTCTACTGGCTATAACCACACTATGCAAGTTTGCCAGATCGGGTAGAAGATCTGTAGTTTGAATGAAACATAATGTGACGGTTCCGCTTCCAATCTGTAGGGGGACCGAAGCGGGAAAAGTTCTCTAGTGTTGCTTTAAATTAAGGAATATTTTTCTGTCAAAAGCTTTGAGAAACAGTACCTTCTCTACAGAAATTTAACTACAGTAACACTTTGGTTTCTTTATTAACTCTGGAGAACTGTGAAGAGATATAAAGTGAATTATGTCCTGCTAGATAATAAAGAACAAAATGATAAATTAAGCTCTACATTTTCCAAAAAGTCCTTGCATTTAATTTTTAACAATATTGTTACTTTACTGGTATTTTTAGTGACTAATAAAACAGTAATACAGCCTGAAAGTGAACATTTCAAATTTTCCCATTTAAAACTAAACTATCAAAAGCCAAATCCAAAAGCCAAATACATCTCTTTAGACATTGATATATTTGCCATTATATATGATATATATATGCATTTGGTAAGAATTGACAGCAATACTCAGTGCACTAGATGCAGTCCAACAGAGAGTGTGCTGGCAAACCTCTATTCATTTATTTTCAATACGGTCAGGGCTTGCTGTGCTTCCCAGTTATATAACCGCCATTATGACAAATACCACTCTGCCTGTAAGATAACAGACAGGCATCATCTTTTTAGTTTTAAATACAATGAAGATGAGGACTCACATTTAACAAACGTCTAATTGTGAGATACAAATCTGAGATGAAGACAGCAACTTCCATTTAGAAACAACTAGCTGAGGTGTTTGTCCGTTTTGCTTTTTTTCTCAAGGTCAGCCAATTCACAATCTTTTCTAAGCTTGTTCTGCAGGCAAAATAATACAGTGGATGTAGCTGAACCCCTTAGGTGTCAAAGCAGCCAACTCCCAAAGATACCATTAAGATGTAGCAACACATCAGCCATTTATAGGACAATATCTGAGCAGCAGTGACCAGCATCTCATTTTCTCATAGAGCCGACAACTGAGTCACCAGGGACATGCAACAGTGTTGAGAATAAGAACAATGTAACATTTGAGCTGCATATTACAGAACATATTTAATTGCATACTGTATACATTCTAATGAATGAAGAGAGGAGTGTGGGATGAAAAAAACACAGCATTGGCAAAAAAATAGTTTTACCAGAGAAAAGTCATTTTACGGGCCCGGGCAAAATTGCAGCAGATAAGAGGACTGGACTCGTCCTCAGAAGAGCTGAAGGTGGTGCGTTTCAGCGTGGAATCTCCTACAGTAAGGATGTGCAATGAATTTTCTCACATTGCAGTGGATGTAGTAATTGCTAATATGTCTTATTATTTCCTTTTACATGGAAACTCATTTTTGGAAGTGTAGTAGTGCAGCATGGCATGTAGTAGAGGGGGCATGTCGTGCTTTGCACCCCAATGCTCTTTCTTAGCAAAAAGCCCAATTTTACCCATCTATCTCTGATCCCATTTGCTGAATGAATTCTGATGAAAAAATGTGTCTCCTGGGTCCCCATGACCTTACACTCACAGCCTCATCTGAGAGGTGAGTGCAGAGTCATTCACGGCTCAGAGTACACCAAGACCACTTACACCAAATACTCTTTCTACTTCTTAATACTGTCCAGTGTGATCGGATACAGAGAAGCTCTTAGCGATGAATGAATTTCAAATATTGCTGTACAATTGTCTCAGAAATAATTCTGATTCTTTCAGTCACATTTTAAAATATTTATTTATGTAATACCTTTTTAAATAAATTAAAAAGTTTTGAATGAATTCCAGGATATTTATTATGGTTATCTCTGATAAAATTAGTAACACAAGTAGACAGCTTATAAAGTAAAACATGGCCCTTTATTATCTTATTATCTTTATTATTTTTTGCTAATTGTATCCCTTGTCATTTTTGTTCCTATGAACATGTATAGGGCTCAAGTTGTTAAGTTTCAACAACTAGAATAGCTTTAGCCTAACAGTCCGACCAATAACCACTTATATAATTATAATTTGGCATAGCTATATTAAATCTTTTCTCTTAGGACCTTAGCTAATGTTTGCAATTAATTGCGGTTAAACAAAGAATTGACAATGTTTCCTTAGAGAGAGGTTCAGGGTAGAGACCCTGAACCTCTCCTGCTGAAGTATCCTTGAGCAATATACTGAATCCCTACCAGCTGTGATCGCATGCTCTAACCTTCCTGTGATGGATGGCAATTAAAATCAATGCCTATGGGGATTATAAAAACACAAATATCTTAAAATACTGGTGAAGATGTTAAAAGACTCATTCACATCATCAAGACATAAACTGAACCAACACATTGACTGGAGGACTTATCCACTGGAGGGCAATTATGTTACAGGAAATCATGTATTCATTCACTCTGCATTGCACAAAAACCAAAGGGATTAATGTCTGGCTTTTAAAAGCCTAAGGATACATGTGTTTTAGCTCTAAACACTGAAAATACACTAGCCCCCTCTAGTGTACAGAATTAGTTCAGATGTTTTGTACCTGTCTCACAAACTATTTTGTTAGTGTAAACAAGGTCACTATGATGTCATGATTCCATCTGAGAAATAGTTCAGGTTGCCGTGCCTTTTTCTAGGTTGAACCACTTAGATCATTAATGATATAAAGTGTCACTTACCAAAATAAATTGTCACAGTAAAATCACAAGCACAGATATACATATTTATGCACACACACGTTTTTTATTAAATTAACCTTTTCTCTAACTGATGTCGAGTACACACTGGGAATGACTCATAGCCATTGGATTAGCCTCTACTTTTGATTGTATCTCACTCCGGAGACAGCCAGATCACGATATAGCACATCAGAGTATCGGTCAGCATCCTCTGAAAGAACACGCTGAAGGACACCTCTGTCTTCATGACTTCATTTGGTTCAGACTACAGTAGGGAATGCATACTACTTAAATAGTTTTCTTTCTCAATGCATTTAATTATCATTGATAAATGTGAACACTTGTTATGTTGCATGGCTTTTTATGTTTTGTACCCAGAGAAATAAATACAAAACAGACAGGTCATTCATTAAACCAGAGATCAGCTACAAATCCAAAAGAAACAGGTATTAAATAAATTCTAATAGATACCAAACAAACTGTTCAGGGTGAGGTAATGGGAGCGTAGATCAGGATGCAGAATATGGTCTAGGGGTCATGATTTAGGAAGTACTCACCAGGCTGGAGGTGAGGGAGGGGTCCGACTTTCCGAGGTTCAGGGAACGCATACGGATCAGGTTAGACAACTCAGATGATGGCTGCCAAGCTGTGTGTATCTGCTGGGGGTGGGAGGGTAGCAGGAGATACTTTCCTGCAGAGCAACAACATGAGAGGTTCAGGAAATGTTTCACCTTTTGTCAGTTTCTCCAAAGAGTTTTACCCCCCAACTAAACTTCTCAGAATTCCTAATTTGTATAACTTTTCAGGAAATAATTAGAGGTGATATTATTCATTATTTTACAAAAGAGCAAATATATATATATACACAAAATATAAAAACTTTTTTTAATTCTTTATTTCTCTTTCATTAATCGTCTCACTATGACCAAGATTCACCTGGTGACCCTTTGGAGGGCCCCATCCTCTAAGTTGGGAACCACTGGACTAAAACACTCAACTATGAATAAAGTAGTGAAAACTAGTGCCATCTCAACCAGCTACAACAGTAACACGCTGCTTACAAATTGATCAGTTTTAACTGTTAAAGGATGTGGTACACCGTAACATATGAGTCAAAGGGTCTGTTTTCCTTCACAATAAGTACTTTTAAACTTTAAGTACTTTGCTAATAATGTTCTCTACTTTGACTTTAAAAATTAAATTAAAGTTCCCAGGGCTAGCACCTAGATGGCACCAAATACTGCTTTCAGCTGCCCTCTTTAATCCTAAAACCTTAGTACAAAGAGCCAGACAAAGATTAAATCATAACATAAGCAGCCTCAGCATCTGAATCAGCAGCTATTATTGCACCACTGGCACTCCATGGATTGAAAAATCATTTGTTTAAGTGTTGTCACTCTTTATCCACATGTGGGTATTTCCATTTCCTGTTCAAGTAAACACTTGAGGAGACAGAAGAGGATTAACCATCTTGGCACAGTGAAGGAAGGGAAGATAAGTAGACGGTGCTCAGAGCATAAAGGGAATATGTCAAGTTCAGATGGTCTAAAGCCACACATCATCAGATGTGTTAGGCTTTTATGAACTGGAGAAGTCTGGGTTATAAATTTAGTGTCCTGCAAAGAGCAAAACATAAACTGAAAATGATAGATTTCAACCACTAATGCTGTCTTAAAGACAGTTAATTTAGAATTGCACTTAATTTTTGCAGTGCTGTTTCCTACGTCCTGGTTCGAAAATAAATGTCTGTTTATTCTCGCAAGTGTTTTTTCCACTGCCAAACTAAATTATAAGGCTCAATTCTGGACCTGGATTTGACATATACTGTGCTGCATTTCACTAATAATTACACTGTGATCACAATTGTAAAATTGGGAGGATTAAAGAGAGACCAAACAGGATGAGGAGGGGAAAATTGTGGTCCTTCCTTCCTTACCGGCAAAATCTTTCCTCACTAAAGCCCATCATATCCCAGCATAAAGGAAATCTCTCTTTAGGCACTACCCAACACTCTTAGAAAGGGGGGTACCAGGTAGTAGCGATGTTTTTTTAGATTCAATGCAGGTATTTGCAAGGTCAGACCACTCTGTTCCCAACCTTGTGCAGTTGCCCCATTTTTCAAGCACACATCTGCTGCATGAATCATGATGGGAAAAATAAATGGAACAAATCAAAGGTCTCTACACACACTGTCACTGTTTTTCTGGGTTTCATTCAGTTAGACATTTTATATTAAAAGAGTCTCAGCCAAGGTCATCTGTGCTTCCTTATCCTTGCCAAATTCACCAAACGGTAAACAAGGCTCTCTGGCTTTCCAGGCATGTTATGCAAAAAAACATTTCAACTTTTATTTATCATTTATTATTATAGGCATAGGTTATATAGGTTAAAGCATGTCTTAACCATTCCAGTATGTGCCCTCAGGTACTGTGTTAGCTGCAAGCACAAACTAGTTATACTCTAATAAAACATAAAATATCAACAAATACAATTATGTGTAAATCAATACCAAAAAGAAAACCCAATCTAACTCATGCTTTAGTAACACAACCGGTTCATGGAAGATTACTTGCTTCTGGTTAATGTTTGTTTATTCATCCTGTTCCTATGTAGACCGATTAGTACAGAGTAATGCATTCATTTAAAGCTGCACCTGATGAAAACACAATCTTTTATTGACTGTGAAAAGGTCAATATTTTGATCAGTGAGGTTCAAAGCCCTAAAACAGACAATCAGCATAAGGTCTGAAAGGAAGCAAAGAAGGCTGTAGTCACAATAAATGTAGTTGTCCTGAGACAGGAATGTATCTATGCTCATGTGAGCCAGACACACACCCCTCTAGCCAGAGGCAGAATATAACTATAGAGTTAACTCTTTTCATGCAGCAATGTTCTTCTCTTTCCTTTGTTACTGGAACCTGGATATATCTTTGATGTGCAGTATGTTCTTGAGACCTTGAGAAGTCATATAGTAATTCTGACAGAAAATCTGTTAAGGTAGTTTGTATTCGCCAAGTAAGTTTACTCCACAGGATTTGCTACCAAATCCATCAACTTAAACCCTCAAATCATCCCCCACTGAACAAGTACAATTCCAAGAGGATATCTCCCTGCTGACTTTACACATTCCTCATCACAGGAGCGCAGTCTGTTTCATTTTCACAGCACACGCATAAAGCAGTGCCACGGACAGTAAAAAAGCAAGTGGTAAGCTTGTTAGCTCATGCATTCTTTCGTATATCCTAAACCTACATTTTCAAACAGTCCACACTTCAGCCAATCTTTTATGGAAAACAAGGGGTGGGAATCTCTGGGCACCAATCGACTCAGAGGACTACGAGGTAATGATAAAATGATTATGGATGCATCATTTTTTATTTCTAGGCATGATTTATTTTCTCTCACTGTGTGACTACTTGCTTTTTTAAAACAAAGCATATTTGTAATGATTCATAATTTTAAAAACAAAACAGATGAATTTCCTTCCATTATGCTTCATTAATACAAGAAACACAAAATATGGTTTCTCATGTTCGTTGTGTTCCCAATCACTTTGTCCAAGTCCCTTTTCTCCTAACTTCACAGAAGACAACATGTTTCCAGTTTTTTTTTCAAAGTCCTTGTAAACATGGATTCTAATTTCTAGTATTTTTCCTTAACATTTAATATTCATGGTTAATTAGGCAGTCAAAGTTGAAGCTTGGGGAAAGAAATAGCTTTTGTTATTATTTAAGAGTTTAATCAATAAAACGACTTTCAGTCGAAACCCCACAACGGTCATCTCAGTTTCAAATACTGCTATATCCTGATTGGTGCTCTGAAGTACCCTTTTCCAACTACGCCCCGCCCCTTTTGAACCAGCAAGAGGAGCGCTGACAAAACGGTATGAGAAGATGACAGACCTGTCAATAAAAAATTGTTTCAAATTTGGCAGAAAAGGGTTTGTTCCTGTGTTATCCCATCATTTATTGAGTGATTGAGGAAATATGTTTTCAGTGATTTTAAATCTGTAGCAAATGTTTGATTAAAAAACAGACAATGATGCAATCCTATTTGCTAATCAAATTTATCTCTGATGCACAATGAATTGTGTCCTGCCAAGTGTGACACTGTCATTGTTTCTTTCTTCTCAAAGCCGGGTTTAAGTGACAGATGGCAAGTGTTTTTCACTACTTGCTGAAACTGAAAGCAGTTCAAAAGGGTTGTATGTTGGGTTCAAAGAGTTTTTTACTTCAAAGATTTTCATTAAGGAACTATTTTCTCAACAAAAATGCAGGAAACACTGTAAACTGTTTACAGCAGGGTCTGTGGATTATCTTGATTACTCTCCTCTCTCGGCTTTTATTTTTCCAAATCAATTATTATTGCTTTGAATAAAACTTCACTCACTTCTAGCGTACTGGGATTGTGGCACAAATCTGTGAGATCCCGAAACAACAAGCAACACAAAAAAATAAGGACAGATATCCAGACAAAACTGGCTGGATGTCACTAAAGGTAAGAGGTCAATTTGTTTTTGATTAGACCCATTAAGGGGTATTCATTCTCCATTGAAGAGCATCCACGTATTCTACAAATGATAGATGGCCGTTGATTTGTGGCAATTAATGTGCTAATGATTAACACACACTGTTTTTCACGTGGATCATGAAAAAAGACTGCTTTTACAGTAGCATCTTTCCAAACCCTACAGTAAAACAGTGGCGTGGAATCAGTTACTTATAAATCCATACATTTCTATGTCTAATAGAATGTCTAAAGCAGCCTGAATACTAATGTGAACCTAAAATGGGAATGAAATTATTACCTGTGAGACCACCCCCGAGACTCCGTCTTCGAACATTTTTTCCATCGTCACTGAGATGCCGCTTTAATTTGAGAGCAGGACTTAATCCCCGAGTCAACTCGGGGTTACTGGACTTCCTGAGGTAAGCGGAGGGAGGGTAAAGGATGTTGTCCAACTAGAGGAAAAGACAGAAAACAATCACTAGGTTAAAAAAGACTTAAGGTTAAAAGGTTAATGGTAAGTTTTTGTCCTAACCATTTATATATGTTTTGTTCAACGAAAGAAATTACAAGAAAGCTCAACTTGTAGCTTACAAACCATTTATCAGTGCATATATTATCTTAAATTTGTATTATCCTAACCAATTAACCAGCCAACCAAACTCCAGACTTACCCAGGAATCAGAGACATGTTTCCATGGTAACAAGTGACACCAGCTAAAGATTGCTGACGATGCACTAAACAACAATTGAAAAAGGGTCAGAACATGGCTCATACAGTGGTTTGCCAAAGTGTTGTGGAGCCTCGGAACTCACCGAACCGACGAAACATAATACGTCTCCATAACAGCGAACGGATGCTAATCTGTACTGTCACCCATAAATGAAAACGGCAGCTGATTGGACGAATGCTTCACTTGGGTCTAGCTTCTCCGAATATTCAAAGGCAGACTGTCATGGTGGCTTGTACACAATGCAAACAATACGACATATTACTAAAATAGTTCACCGAAATGTGTTTCTGTAAAGATTTTGACAGTACGCAGATTGTTAAAATGGGTAAGTTGTCAGAGAAAGCAGTAGCAAAACATATTTGCATACAATACTAGTGAGAAAGTAAGTTGTCTACATAAAGGATAATGGACAATTAAGAAATACATTATACACATCAAACAGCTTGCACCAGCCCATTTGTATTCTCAGGAGATAGTGACCTCGCAAGAAGCTCGGACCACATAACAATGCCCGGGGGTGAGGAAGAGGCCCTCCCTGAGAATACAAAGATATACATGGCTCAGAGGATTCTGTGGAAGGAAACACTTTGCTTCTCTACGGGAAGATTCATGATCCCAGTACAAACAAGGACAACGGAGACCAATTCTTTGTGGGGTGGCTCGACCTCTCAATCAATGCAGTAATGTAAGAGTGACACTGTGCAGAAAAAAATTATTTAAGTAATGCATTATCATGGTCCCAACTAGAGAATCACATAATCTTATGCAATAAAGTTGAACTTTAGTCATCACTTATAAATACAATAATTTGAGGCAATTGTTTGCAGCTCTGCCGTAAGCACAATTAGACCCTGTAAAATCAGGACCCTGACATGCCACAGCTCCGCAACAATGCTGTTCATTGTTTATTTGAAACATACAGTACTATATGTGATATTTCTGTACCCTGGAAATCCAGAGTTCTCGCGAGAGCACAATTTGAATTTGCTCAGCGAGTCACTCTGGCATTCAGTAATGATGCACATTAACTATGCCCTTGTAGCCGAGCTGCACCAATCACATCGGTGTACCTGATAAAGGCGGGCAAGAGACGAGCTAAACAGATGAAGACAGTTTAATCTACCAGTTAGCTCCGCTGGTAGATAAGCGTATGGGGCTCTTGATATGTCACCCCTTGTGTTGTTTTGATTGGTCGTAGTGTTATCCAATTGCGTGCACTGAGATTTTCAAATGCACGTTTGGTGCCGCCCCTCGAGATGGGCGACTTTCAGTACTTGATGCCAGACCCTTAAAATTTCCATGCATATATCTGCAATCCTCTGCCTGACCTGTAGCAGTTGTACTGAGACATGCAAATGAAGAAAGGAAAAGAAACCAGAATAGTGCAGCAGGATGGCGAAACATGAATTACCTTCAGCTATGTTTAAACACAGACATTAACTATATTTCAAGTGAGTTGGCATACACAGTATGCATGTACCATTTCATGCATTTACTCACAGAAGACATTTGCTTTATTACAAAACCTATGGCACCGGTAATGAAAGAAGACTGAATGAAAACTTTCCATCTGTGCAGAACAGTGTAAGCCTCAAACAAGTCACTTACTCAGGAGTAGCTTATTTTTTAACAGGTTATATAACATTGCAAAGATGCCCCTTTGCCAGATTTCGATCTGGACTTTTGTTTCAAATTATTCGGTTAAATTGCAGTTTTCAGAAGAAAAAGAAATTAAATCAACATGATGCCTTGACTATTTTAGCCATAGTTGCAACGATATGACTAAATTATATATTTTTTCATGGTGTGGAAAAAGCTCAGTTTTGTCAGTTGGTGCAGCATTTACAGTGGGTTAAATATTTAGCAACAAATAATATCTAGGTAGGAACTAGTTTGTGTAGAGCAACCCATATTCATTTAGTAATGTGCAAATCTCCATTTATTAAAAATTCAAGTGATAACTAAACAGAGTTTGAACTTACAAACAGCTGTGTAACTGTCTTCAGGCACAGAACATAAAGGCCAATACATTTAGATTATTTTACAATGACAAAAGAATGCACAGACTGTTATGTCATTTTAAAGCTAACGGATAATAATCAAGCAATGCCTTTATAAGCAGCTTAGAGATATGATCTGAAATAGAAACTGCATCATTCAGTCCCATCGTTTGTAGAAGGAGGAAGCTTTCTCAGGACAGGTCATTATGCTCGAATACCATGAACCACAGTGATACATGTTGCATGTACTATGACCCGATCAAGCAGAGCTTAATCGGCTCATAGTACATGGTAGTGTCACCAAGGTTTCTACATCAGAAAGAAAATTAGATGAATTTTATAATAGTGGCTGGTTGTAATTCACTGTCTTTCTTCATCTACTTTCATTTAAAGCTGGTGCTGGGAGAAATCTTTGCAGTATTTTCATTAAGGTCTTTTGTGTTTGGCTTATTGCTTACATTTAACAAAGACATAAGAAGGAATGTGATGTTTCTGTTTTGTTTGTTTAGTTGCTTTACGTGCAGATCACATACTATTAATAGTCACCAGCAGATGACTTTAAACTGATAAAATCAAATACGACAATCAGCGGTTGCATCTTGCTATCTGTGCACTGTGCAAAGTCTGAAGTTTAAAAGGCATGCAATATATTTTGGTGACATTTGCTTTTAACTTGACTATGCGAACATGACCTATCAATCAATATATAAAAAATGAGCTTTTTAGGAGCAGTATGGGATGCAGAAAATGCTTTTAACCTTTCAAAAGGGCCATCGGTAAACACTTTTTCCTGTTCCATGATTATCTGAATTTGGGCAATTTATAAGAGACCTGACAGTAAGCTCTGTTATTAGAGGATATTACTGTTGGTCTAAAACATCTGCATTATTTCAAAAGTGGGTGCCAGCACTTTAAATGCAAACTTTATTACATGGTAGCACCGCAGTATAAGCCAATAACAGTTGGCTCTCTATACACACACATTGCCGTTTGGGCAGAAGCCAGTGCCCTTTCACCTACCATTCCTCCCTGCCTGCAGCACAGAGCCACGCAGAGATTTTGAGAGCAAGATCAAACCTGACCTGCCCCTTCTTCCTCCATCCTCTTTCCACACTTCGCTTCACAAATAATGACTAGTAGCAACAACACTTTGTTGTCAAAGCAGAGAATAGACAGAAAGCAAGAGAAACAAAGAAGGTGGACCGCTATTAACTGCCTTAACTTGCTATTAAGAATACAGAGTCTAATATTTACAAAAACAACCCTGGTGCCCCTGTGGTCAATGATACCATGTAAACCACAAAATCTGTTTAGGTGAAAACAATACACTCTGCTCAATACATCCTGCTCTATCACCCACAAACACATGAGAACAATCCATTATACTAATCACTAATACATTAACCTAGCAAGGACTTCTTGACATATCTGACATATCACTGTTTAAGCTGATATGAAAAATAACTCTCCGTTGGTTTCTACCAAGGGAAATATATGGCTCTCTAGCTGCAAGATGCAATAAAATCTTAATAAAAGTTCCAACATACTGGGGATAAGACAGAGTGCAGAAAGCAGAACAAACCCCAAGTAGACGTTTTGCTTCTACTGTTGACCTTCACCAGCCAAGACTACAAAAACTGCATATATTGGAGGTGGGTGAAGACAATCCACTTTAGAAAAGAGACATTTTTACTATACCGTTAAACAGACAAGCATGCACAGCCACCTAAACAAACTGACAAGCAAAAAGAGCTGCAGGAAGAGCTGTATATCCTACAAAGGCAAATTCAAGACAAAAAAGAGCAAAAAAACAAGACTGCACACAGGGACATTGTCCCCAAGGACAAGTAAGAAGTACTCCAACAGTCCAAGGCAGCCAGGAAAGACTCCTGAATGCGGTTTACACTACTTGACCATTAAGACGTTGACACACCAAGCGGACAACCAGAAACTATTGGCAACGAAGGCCGACACTGACCAAGAACTGGCAACGACGAAGGCTGACTGTGGCGTCGCCTGACGTTGGCCCAAGCTGCCTTTATCTTGGCAAAACATTTGCACTGAAACACACCGCAGAGACAAGTGGTAATCAATCGTCATTCCAAAAGGAAAACCGGATTCAAACGTTTCTACAGTTCCTTTGATTCCCTCCCCACTGGGAAGACGGCAGAAACCGGGAATTGTCTACCAGACTCTCCATCTCCCGGGCTGTCACCCGTTCTCTCAGCAAGTCTCCCTGCGCTGGGAGCTGGGCAGAGGGACCGCACTGCCCCCCACTAAACATGTCATCATGCTACACTGGTTACAAAAAAATATGCGGACAAAATTGTCACTCGTGGCGATAGCAATGTGCTTTCCTACGATGTGACAAGTGCGTGTGAATGAAACAATAAGTTGTTACACTCTACTAATTCTGAAGCTGCTAGGGCGCTAATTGTTTAGAGGTGCAGACTAGAGCTGTCAATCTTCCTCTACAATACCATTCAAATTTCATGTTATTTTTTTAATATTTAATGTGTAAATGCAGCCTATTATTAAAATGTACTACACTACTCAGGCTTATGCATTGTCAATGCCACTATAAGCATGTAGTTGTTGTTAGACGCTCTGTCCACTAGAGGGACTTCCAACATTAGCCTGAGGGAGACCCACGTCATGATAGATGCTAGATGTTAGATCATGTGTGTATATACAGTACAAAACTTATTTTTTGTCTCTTTTTGGCCATTTGTGTTGGTTTTTCTCCTCCACTCTTGCCTAAACTCTAAGTTTTTGTCCATTATCTTATCCTCTTCCAGGAACTCTGTTTACTGATTTATACATGTCTGGAGACAGTAACTTTTAAATAAAAAACAATAAAAAAAAAAAAACCTAACCCTTTTTTTCTTCTTTTTTAATAATAGATTATCAATTTATTAGAATCGAGCATCTAATCCTTCTAGAGAGAATCATGATGCATCTAAGAATCAGTTTTTTTCCCCAACCCCACTCGTGGCCTGCCTTGTGTTTGCCGTGTTCTGCCTCTAATTGGCTTACCCTGTTATTCTTACCCTAACCAATCCACACTCCTCGTGCCTAAACCTAAATACGTCGACACGGCTAGCAGATCTGATCTAGTATTTTCCCTACCTCACAATGCCTTGTGTTACTTACTCCTGCTAACTCTTTGTTTAGATATGGCTTAACAAAAGCGAGTAGGCCAAGGAGAGAAAAGGGAGATTAGCTAACGTTAGCCTACACATTTATATCTATCTATCTATCTATCTATATATATATATATATATTCTATATAAAAAACTCTTTTAGCATTCAAATAGTATCGCTTTTTTACTATTTAAATTATATTTGACTTTAGGAATTTGTTTTAACAGCCCTAGTGCAGACAGTGCAGAGAGAGGAAGAACTATTATGGTCTTCATAATAAATTTCACGGTATAGGATATTATTTTATAAACATGCATTTTGTAATTTGTAGATATGTATATCTTTTAAAATAATTGTTTTTGTTAAAATAAACCCTGCACAAGTAGTTATGTATCTCCTTTTACATACGTTTGCCATCTTATGGACATTTTGTCTAATGTGCAAAAATTGTTATTCCAATAGTTCAAACTTAGGTGTTTTTAGAAGGAACATTCAAACGTTATTTTTGGCCAGTTTGATAGCTCTTATGGGTATCGCCAGATGAGATGAAAAATGAGAAGAGCTTTCTCTCACGGTTGTTTTTTTGCTATCCTTGCTATCGTTTTCAATGAGATGGATTGGCTGTTCAGCCGACGGCCGACACTTTGCACTGGTGCGGGACACACCACACAATCTAGGGTGACGGTCGCTCACCGTCAGCCCAACTTGGACCGATTGCCGCCTGAATTACAAAAGGTCAGGAGAGTTGAGTCATGATTCACTCATTAAAAACAAACACATCTAAAGCAGTTGGACAACGGAAGAATAAGCAAAAGTATTCACACCCGAGGATATTAATTCCCTTTGAGGGCTTTGAGGTGTTGTTTATCATTATTCTGAGATTGGAGTAGGAAACCTTTTACGAGTGTCAACAAATTGTTATGTGTCATTCATTGGTTGCTAGGACAGAATAAGCACACGTCATTTACAGTAAAACAGGAAGACAGAAGCCGTACATTAAAAAGGCCTTTTTACTTTGCCTCTTTTTAGTCATTGCTGTCCTTTATTTTATTCAAAGCTCTCCCTGCCATTGTTACTCTATCATATGCTTTTTGAACGAACAATTGAGATTAACACAGACTGGTAATAATTAAATCACATTTTTCACACATGTTAACACACTCCCCTAAAATCATAAACTCAAGTAAGCAATGGTACAGGGACTTCAAGTATCACTTAGTTTGGTTAGAAATATCCCGTTGGTGAAAGTCTAGACCCTCTACGCTGAATAACAAAGACTTTAGCTTTGAAAGTCAGAATTAATCGATGTCCATGTTGTTGCATTTAACAGTACACCGCCGAGTGCAGAGTGGTGTTGTTAGATAACTTCACTTCATCATGGTTGGTATTTCACAAACAGAGTGAAATATCATCAACCAACAGGACATTTTAATCAAAACAAGTCATTTTCCTATTTTAGCTAGTATAAAGCAATGTTCCATATTACTGACAAGGAGTCCATTAAACTGTATATGCAATCCATAACAAGTTTGCATGATGATAAAGAGCCTAATGTTGCTGATGCTTCATGGTCCGACATGATAATCCTTTTTTCCCCCATTTCCTTTTCAGTAGCATGGAAAACAAACGCATGGTGGGATTATACAACGTAATGGTCATTTTATACAATGCAGGCATCTTGGTGAACTCTACTCAATGAAGTCTTGAGATAAGGAAGAAGGTCCATCTCTCTTTTTCTCAGGGTCAGCTGCAGTAGAGCAAACTATGTTCTGGTCGACCTCGTCACCCAACATCTGTCTTCAACTCTCCCCAAATTAGGCAAACAGCACACTTAAAAGACTCACGGCTAAAATTCAAATACCTCTTTATGCTGTGAACTCTCCACAGGGTCATTCACATTTTTGTCACCCAATTAACACTTTATTTTTCTCCTTACACTGACACTGTCTTTTCATTAACTAAAGAAAATCTTTGGCTTTGAGTATTTGAACTTTGTGTGTTCTCAGGGGAATTCAGTTTCCTGTGTTGACATGATCTACAGTTGGAAAAATACTTTCCTTGTCCAAGTTCATAACATTGACCATATTAAGATTTCTTATCTTCTGCATGTAAAGAATTTAACCATGCCTCATGTCTTCCACCAAGGAAGTCATGTTTTCCTGCGTTTTACCAGAGTATCTTGAGAGATTATGTTATTCATTCTGTCTAAGCTGGTGTACCAAAAACCTGATTACATTATAAACATGATGTGCATCCTGGAACAACTAGGATTGTTTTTGTGTCTCTGATTCAATCATGACATGAGACATAATGTTGTTGTTTTTAAAAGCAATCTCATTTGGGCCCAACTAGCGTAAACAGCGGCTTGATGTTGCAAGACGTATTCAAGCAAGAATCTTTTTTAATTCTGCAACACAGCATATTGTCAGGAATAAGTGAATTAGGGCTGTTTGTTTGCCTCAATAATCTTGTTACCGGTATAAAATGCATTTAATAAGATGTTTGTATTGCACTTTGACGTGCACATAAACAGAGCACTGCTTCCACTTCCATGTTGTGTTACATTCCAGCTAATGTAAAAATCATGTCTGATCAACATAAGACTTGAAGACAATATGAGAGTGTGTGTGTGTGTATATATATATATATACATACACACACATAT
>NC_048422.1:21248909-21251173 GCF_013103735.1 Etheostoma cragini | reverse complement strand
CCTGAAGTTCGGTAAGGCCATCCCCCCAAGCGGCTTAGGTCTCTGTAAATATCGTCTAGACAATCTAGGGACCCTCCCTACTTTCATATTAGCTCTTAAAAAACAACGTTCACTACCTGGCAGCTGGCATAATCTTTCCATCAAATTTATTGTACCAATTTAAAGGTTTGTTTGCTTGTAACATTTTTTTTTTTTTTGCTTTGTGACATTGAATTTATTACACTGACTTTACATCCATTCATCTTTCTCCACCACCCAACAAGCAGCTGCTTTCAACTAATGGATTCAAGCCCATGCTTGTATATTACACCGAATGATGTACTGTATGGAGCAATCAAATCATTTACTGCACCTACCGAATAGCACATTACTTCCCTAAAAGCAAAATCAATAAGGCTGGAGGGCTGTAAAAAAACGACAACCCACATAAAGACATTTAAGAAATAAGAAAATGTCTCTACTAAAAGGAAATATCTTTCTCAGCACTTTGCTGTGGAGCAGTTTAGTTTGAACAAACTGGCACACTCTGCAGTGAGTAATGAGTTTGTTGAAATGGGAACTAACCATGTTTGACAATTGGCACTCAGCAAACGGCATTAACTGGATGATATAAACAACTAGAAAGCTTTGTTGAACTAGAGCTGCTCTGTTTAGGTTAGCAGGACACTCATTTATCTCACCAATGACATGTTTATTTGGCTGTGTTTAGCATGCAAGGACAGTTTCTGGAGGGAGATGTGTTTGTTTGAAAATGTCTGTACGATAAAGATAAATTGTTCTTGTGGAAGCTGAGAGAAAGTGTTTTAAATTCACATGTTTCATACACTTTACAATACCACCATAACCTTTCTCTATCTATGTAATCAATGTAAACACATTTGGTGCTTGTCTTTTTTTTCTGAATGCAGTGCTGCGGTTGATCAACAGAAAGTAAATCACTGTATGTTCACTGGTTTCCCCCATAATGTTTTTTTTTTCTTCTTTTTTTAATCCCTACATCCCTACTACTTCACTACATATATTATGTAAGTTGTTGTCATTTACATCCATATAACTGCAACTGCCAGGCAGAAATTCTAGTTTGAATCTGCTTCTTAAATATATTGCCATTTGGCATTGATGTAGGGCAAGAGTAAAAACTAACGGGACCTTAATGATTCGACTAAGAAATTGATGAATAAACTGGAGATTTCTTTTTAACAAAGTTAAATTATGACATTTTGGTGGTCTTCCAAATTTAATTCCTAATTTTGAACAACCAAGTCAAGCTGTTTGTTAATCTGTATTTCCTTTCTACCACCTGTTTCAATATAACATAATCTTTGGTTTCGAGAGCCTGTTCCCTAAAGTCAGAAGGGCAACTGCCACGCATTGCACTCATGCTCTTGGTGTATCAATATTTGCTTCTGTTTGACAATATTTAACTTTTTCTCTGCAATAGCTCTGTTCCTCTGCTGTGCCCCTAAATAGACAGCCATTTATTTCTGCTAATCAGGGTGATTAGAGTGATGTGTCAGTGTCAGTGCATGCTCTGTGGAAAAGAGGATTAACACAATCTGGTTAAGACTCTTTTCACTCCTACTGTGGACTCCTACTGCCTATCCAGAATCCATCTCTGATTTTTGACTCTTCTTTTCTGTTATTTGTATGCATGCTATGGCTTCACAATTAATTGAATATTAATCATGATAACAATTTGGGTTTCCTAAAACTTAATTAACATGTTTGCAAAGTTGCTGTTTAAATACATTTGCCCTCTCACCTGTGATCAGTTACTTAAGTGTTTTGGTGTGAAGATTTTCTAGTGAAGAATGATATAATGTACGTATATGCACAAAAGACTTTATTACGGACTCATGGTCCAATAAATTGACAGCAAAATACAAACAAGACTTAATACATAAATAATCCCAAAAGCATAATACCACTTCATAATATAAGATATCAACAACAACAAAATATATATTTAAATAATACAGCATCTTCATATCTGAGACTGACAACAAGTAGTACTGTGTCTGATGTTGGATATGACCAAAATAACACGCAACAATTTTGACTATAGCTTAAAGGGTATTTACTGGTGTAGACAAACATCTCCATAGCACTACACCATCTAGGCCTTTTAAGTAGTTTTCTCAAAGCATCATTACATGCTGCCTGTAATAGATTAATTCTTCTCTACTTGTAATTAACCCACAAGTGTGCAGTATACAGAGGTGTTATGCTTTAAACAAAGAGTTATTTTAACAGCATGAGAACAC
>NC_048422.1:21245176-21248809 GCF_013103735.1 Etheostoma cragini | reverse complement strand
GCTTGCATAATTGCAATTTGAGACCAAAACTAACCAGATCCACATAAACCTTTGTTTGGACTTTCAGGGATGAAAAGGTCCTAAAAACTAACTTTACCTGTGTTTTGCTTTGATGGCTTGGGCAGTGCATGACGCAAGGCTTTTTCCATCTTAACCCACCAGCAAGGAAGTCATTTAGTTTATGTTGATGCTCACTCTTTGCACTAAAGATAATCCACTCGATTGTCAAGTAACTACTGTACTACAAAAACATCTGCAAGACTGAAAAAGTAAACCTGGCATGTAGAAATACAAGAAACAATCACTGTAACATGTTCTCTGATCTACGCCACAGTGACCTGCCCACTAAACGTTTGTATTACTGATAATATGGTGGGAATACTGGTTTAAAATATCGTACATTGTTCAAAGTCTAACATTTAAAGCTAAAGACAGCTTGGTCCTTGACAGCTTGGTCCTTGACAGCTTGGTCCTTGGTCTGTGGTATATGCATTTGTTGTTGCAGCAAATATAAATGCAAGAAAACCAAATAGGAAATGGTGGAATTAAGCAAAACACAACCGGCAATTCCCGCACTCTGCTATCACAACATGAGAAAGTATGGGAACAGAGGATTTATAATTATGGGGGGGATCCAAAAGCAGCAGTACATATATAGACAAGTAATACAATGATTAACACATAGACGGATTGTGTGCCAGACTCACTGGTTGTTAAGTATTATCTTAAACCTAGAAGTATTTGTAATAGTCCAACATGCAGGTAAAGCTTAGAGTAAGGGTTCATTTACACTAGATCAGTCAGCCCAGCAATTCGCCACAGAGTTGTGTTGTTCGTTGAACTAAGAAGCCTTTTGTAAATATCGAAAATGTACAGTATATCATGATACTGATATCTGAAAACTTTGAACAGATCCCACTTTGAGAATCACTGCTCTAGAGTAAACTCAGCTGTAAACAAACAGACCTGAGCTGCAATAATTAAGCCGATTAATCGATTGAAAGAAAATCAATTGCAACTATTTTAAAATGCCAAATACACTCTGGTTCCAGCTTCTTAGAAATGAGGATTTTCTAATGTGTGTGGAGTAATACCTGGATAATGATGCAACCTTCTGTATTATCCTGTTGCTTAAATTGGACTTTATAAGAGATTAAAGTCTGCCACACATACAGCCTGAAGTCATGCTACATGATATTAAAATTGGGAAAATGTGTATGGGTGAGTTGATAGCTTGAGAGCTCAAACACACCCTGCATGCATCCGGTGCGCATTGTACTCATCCGAGCCAGTCAAACCAGTCTGCAGCAGCAGGGTGTTCCCTACAATTATAGGGTCAACACAGCACCCAATACGCTTTGGCCTTACCGCCTAAGCTGAATCAACGTGAAATCAATGAAGAGCAACAAAAATAAATGTTTCCATATCTAATGGTTGTAGTTAGTCGCCAGTGGACTTCTTAAGCATGTTGTGTCTTTAAGCTTTTTGCGTGTTGCTTATTTATTATTTGCTTTATCTTTTCCTACTTGTCGTACAACAAGATGCTAAAAATTGTCCCAGAAAATTGTAGAAATGCATTGTATTTCAATTTATTAAAAAAAGAAAATCTTCATGGAAGGACGCCCAAACCTAACATAATATGTGCACCTAAGTCTTCCACAAACCTAAGGAAAACACTGAAAGTGTTATATAAAAAAAGCTGAGACATGAATTTTGCCTTCCTCATTTTCCCCATCTGTTTCCTGAACAAACGCCACAATATACGCATGCTCCTCTATAAGATTAAAGAGTAGCTAGCCACAACACATCATTTCTAGCTACCATCTTTATTAATCAAAAAAAGAAGCTAAAATTCCCAAACCAGTTATAAATCTGTTTTTTTTTTAATTTGATTCAATTCAAACAACTTCCAACAGGAATTTTGCAGTCAACCAGTCACATAAACAAACATACAGCAGATGGAATATGGAATTTGAATGGTTCTAGGAGGGTTTGAAGAATTTGGTAATACCTTAATGGTACACATTGGAGCTAAAGTAAGGCAATCAGAAAACATGTAGAAGCAGTGCCCATACAAGGCAAACATCCACTACAGTTGACAAAATGACTCAGGACTCATCATAGTCAAAACATAGAGCAGTGCAGCATTTCACTGTATTCAAAGACTGGGTGATAAGTATAACTTGTAAATGGAGTGGATGAAGTCAAACAAGCACATGGCATGAATTATAATTAGCCTACACTGACTTCATGACATGTGCAAGACTAGGCCAACCAAACATGAGCTCAGACACTCAGACACCCATGCAGATGGTTGTTTCCAAATATTTGACAGCAGGAGCTACAATAACGGAGTGTAATGCTTTCTTCTGTGTTAAGCGTTAGGGACTAAAATGATTACAGGCACATATGAGTGTGAGCTAGTTTGTATTTAACGTAAACACACACTGCCAGCAAACCACACATCCAAATGTTCACCTCAAATTTGCAGCCTAATAGTTTCGGGGTGGTTACCTTTTCGTCTTCGTCCTCACTTTCTTCTTCTCTTGGTGTCTCCTCGTCGTCCTCCGCTTCGTTAACACTTTCCAAGTCCGAGTTGTGGCCGTCATCTCCATCTCCAGAAACTTTCCTGTCCAGGACGGGGACGGGCGTCATTTCTTCTCCCTCGGACAAGGTGTTTGAACCAGACGACGACGAATCATTTCCACACGACAAATAATGTTTCTGCTCCATTTTATATTATCGCCAATTTTCAAAGCAATAACAAACCAATTCAAAGATTAAGATTAATGAGCCTGTCGACGCACCTGTCCAGTGAGCTCATTTTGGTTATAGGTCGCGAGCCCATGAAAGGATACCACTTCTGTTTTGACCGAGTAAAAACAAAGTCACGACGTTGCGGAAATTCTGTGATAGCAATATTAAAATACTTATTGACAGCAGTTTAACATGAACGTGCGCGTTAGGCTGAAGTCTCCACTTCGGTTAAAAGTGGCCTCTCCTTGGGTTATGTAGCACATTACTTTCCAAACAGCGTGAGTCCATGCTGTCACTGCCTTCATGAATGGACAAGTCGAGCCTGCAGCGGACACAAAACAAACCCCGCCCACAACGTGCTGGGGCCGACCAATCAGATTACTGAAGCTTCAAAACCAAACAGAAGCATCGCCTTCTTTGATCTTGTTTTAATTGAGCCGTGACACATGTCAGTTTGACAGATAATTATTCTTCACGTGCTGGTACATTATAGTTTAATTTTTATGTCCACATACTATTGTTCAGCTTTGTTGTCTTTGTTTTCATCCTTTTGTCTATTTCTGTATATTATCCTGAATATTGTTATGGGGACTGTGTGTTAGTACATTGCAAAGCAAAGTCAAAGTCAAATTCCTTGTAGGCTGTGTCCTCATACTTGGCCATGTTTCTACTTCTGACAGTTTAATAAGATCTTATCCCAGTTTCTGAACAAGATGTGATCTGTTTACAACACACACTCGTGTTCATGTAAACACACTCACTAACTAACTTACTAACTGCTTTTCTGCATGTTATTTTGAAAGAAAGTATAAAGCATTTGAAAGGAACATTGATATATATACATATACATATACATATATATATACAGATATATAT
>NC_048422.1:21211542-21245076 GCF_013103735.1 Etheostoma cragini | reverse complement strand
AGATTTTCTGGCTTCCATCTTTGGGAAGCTGGTTGTTTTATCATGGACACCAACATTTGCAATTACTGTAAATCATAAAAAGATAATATACTTTAATGATAGAAATAGCCCGTTATTTCCAAACACACACTCAAGCTGCAGGGCCTTAATAATAAACATAGCTGGCCATTTAGTCACGGCCTATGAGGAAAGAAGGGCAAAGGCACCACAACAAGAGAGTTAACTGTATTGATAATTATTTATGATAGATTTTCTCCTCTGAGCTCATAAACAGGTCATCAACACACCCAAAAGCAACACACAAGATGAAAAATATAGTTTGTAGCTTTCATTCCTTCAACCGTCTTCATTTAACTTTAATTGGAAACAAATTTGCAAGAGTTGAGTTCCAGAAGAGCCCAGTCCACCAGTGAATGTTTCACCATCACTGGCTCTGTTACTACAGGACTACACCCACACGCTGGATGATGTCAGTGGCCAAGAGAACATGTCTTTGTTTGCCAACATATGTTTATGATTTCCCACCACATTAATGTTGTCATTCAGTTTATGGATCAACGTTTATAAGCAAAGGGAATCTTTTCCACCATTGTTAGTGGAGTTTGTTCATAGTCTCTCTAAAAGACACTAAGCCTGATAATGACATTCCCAAAATAAAGTGGTATTTTTGTTATTGCTCTATTCTTAAACCCTTTTCATTTCAGTCCTGGTCCCTGTCTCCTCTGAAACAAGACTCTTTGCAGTTTCAATTAAAAAGTCAATATTCATCTAATTGATATTGAAACAAATTTACAGAGGCACAAACATTGTAAACATGCATAGCTTTCTCTTGCCTAGTTTTTCTTACACAAGTTTCTTTTTCTTTTGTATGCAGTTCTTTAAAAAAAAAAAAAAACTTTTATTGCAGTGATTCTGAAATCTTAAAATGGTTACAGTTGAACATCAAAGATTATTTATAGGTTTATTAACAGTGACAGTGCACATTAATAACATTTGATGTAAATGTGCCAGAGTTTGTCATCTGCAACCCCTGGACAGATGTTACAAAGTCAGCCTAGAAGCACAACATACGGCAACAAAGCACACTTCTCTTTATTAAAATGTAAAGCCTCTATCAAGTAAACTAAAATTATTAAGTTTTTAGTACATTAGTAGTGCAGCAGTTAACACAGCGTGCTTTTGTATTTTGTGATGTAATGTTTGGAAAGCAACCAATTTCCTCTTTTTCGTTTTCATCACTTCTTTTAAGAGCATGAAGTGGAGTTAAAAATCTAAGATTGCACATACACACAAACACCATAAATTGACAAAAAATAAATCTGAACATTATTCATTCAGAGCACATTTACAGTCAACAGCATAGACTTCCTAGCTTTACTGTTCATACAGTGCACGTAAAAAAGCGTCCTCCCTTCATAATCCATGTCTACCACATCCAGTCATGGTACAATACACTGAGCTCCATAGAGTAAACAGTCTACTGAGGTGTTGAGCCGTTAGATACAGCAGCCAGTTCTTGATCTGGTGTTGAATATCTGACGTGTCAACAGCTGAGAAATTGCTAGCTAGCATGTCTGCTCACCAGCCTCAACACTGCTGTCGGACTTTTTTCTCGGATTGGTAAACGTTACACCTGCTAAACATCAGCGTATTATTCAAAATGCTACCTAACTAAGCATTTGCTTGAGTTGGAGGGGTTGTCAGTGAACATCAATATTTGGCAGATGACTGTATCAACCGAATGATTGACAAGTGTTCTCTGTTATTAACATCACTACAAACCCTGCACCTGGTCAAATAAAACACTGACACTTCACTGAGCTATCATTGGTCTTTGATTCTGGTTGGAAGATATGAAGCTTTTCTATCCACTGAAAAAAAGCCATCCAGTCGCAGAAATACACCTGTTTTAAGCAGGTTTGACAGCGAAGAGACAGCTCTCATTTAAAATGTAAAACATTGCAGTGCATGTTGTCATTATTATCTAAACCACGGAATCACTTCCCCCTCAGTGGATAGTTTCCAGACTCCCATCTTGCAGTGGAAACTGAGCCTTAACTTCAGCTTAAGGCTGACTGTAAAATACGGGGTTCCGTTTGTGCCAAAATTGAGCCGAAATGCTTACTGTCTATGTCTGTGTCAATGTCTATGTCTATCCTTACTGTCAATGTCTGTCTATGTCGATTGCTCACATGACCCAACTTTTGTCTGTGTCAACTCAACTTACTCCTGTCGTCTGTTACTCTCCATGTCATTTGACTGTGTCGTCTAGCTGTGTCGATGCTGACTTTGCCTGTCGTTGCTTTGTGTCATTGCACTCGGCCGTCACTATGTGATGCTTCAATGTCGTCCTGATGTGTTGACTTATTGTGAACAAGTTGAGCAGATTTCCCAGCTGCTTACATTCTGCGTTATTTTACACACTTTCACGTAACGTAGAGCGTAAGCAGCTTCTTCCTCTTGTCCAAAATCGGCATATCCGCAACCAGGATGGCTGCACCCGTACCGACAAACTCAAAGATGGATAGCAGATCTCCACAAACCAAAGGGGGACGTCACAAATGTGCTGTCCATTAATATCCAGTCTATGGTAAACACTCATTAAAGCAACAATCACCAAACCTTATTTATTGTGATCTGGAAATGAGAGACAGTACTAACTAAGTTAGAGGGTTATTGTCATGCTACAATGGATATCATGTTGACCATTGTTGATCTGGTATTTTAGTGCATTTTGTGAAAACAACTGAACTATTATGCTATAAGATTTATTATCAACACTGTTATTATTATTTCATAATTAGCCTATACTGCAGCCCATTCCATTCAGATAACTTTTAGACAACTTTCCTGATATCCTGATCCTGAGGCCCTGTTGCGCCGGCTGCAGGTCCACCGTGTGTGGAACGTTCCCCTTGTAGCAGGGATCTTGATAACAGTAAATCAACACTTCAGGACGACAATCCTTCCACAGCAACGATGCATAGCAACGACACAAAGCATTCAGAGTGCAGTCATGACAAGGTCAGCACCGACAAGCAAGACAACACAGTCTAATGACAAGGAGGGCAACCGACAACAGGCGTTGAGTTGATACAGACAAATGTTGGGTCATGTGAGAAATCAACAAAGACAGACATAGACATTGACAGTAAGCATAGACATAGACATTGACACATAGACAGTAAGCATTTTGACTTGATTTTGGCACAAATTGAACCCCAAAGTAAAAGGCTAAATATGTCATTTGTCCAGTGCGATGCCCGAGGGTTAACTCTCCTCTCACCCCTGCCTTTTTCTCTTGGGTATGAAAGTCCCTTTTTCAAATGGCAAATTAAAACATATTTTAGTCGCATCCTAAATGACACAAAACAAAGGGAAAGAATAACTGGATGAAACTAAAGACAAATAAAAACAATACCCAGAAAGATATGAATGCGTTGACTACGTCTGTACATGACCAACTGCCTGCAAAACAAACAATTCTCATCAGCATCAGCTGTATTTAGTGCTAATTAGCAAAAGTTAGCATGCCTACTTGATACACTAAGAGGGTGAACATGGTAAACTGTATGCCTGTCAAACCTCACTCCACTTCCAGATAGCTCATGTTACACTAAATGGCAGTATCATGAAGACAGCAATAGTAAGCACATGGTCATACTATCTCTCTCAGCATTTTTCTTTTTTAATTTTTGTTTCGGTTGTTTTGACTGTAGCAAAGTCAAAATAGTTTTCGAGGAAAACACGTGAAAGAAAAAACTCCACTGAACTTCAGTTTAGATATGACCTGTTGTTCCCAGGATGACTGTTCATTTATGAAATTGCGACAACTTCTATAAATTGTATGCGTGTCTTTATGAATTTGTAACATACTGAGACAAAATCAAATCAAAAAGTGTTGCTCATTGTGTCTTGTTAACATGCAGCATGTGTGCACACACACACAGAGAGAGAGAGAGAGAGAGAGAGAGCGAGAGAGAGCGAGAGAGAGAGAGAGAGAGAGAGAGAGAGAGAGAGAGAGAGAGAGAGAGAGAGAGAGAGAGAGAGAGAGATTCTCCACAGGAGGGCACTGTTTGCATATGTTGAAGAATACATGTCTTCACAAAGCACATGGCAGACATGTGAAGCTTTCTTTGCCTATTTTCTGTTTTTACAATTTCATCTTTTTCTTTTGATTTGACTGCTGTCTGGGATTCTGGAATTTTACAATGGTTCACAAGACTTTGTGTTCTCAAACAGTGTATAGTTTGTCAGGGTTGAGTTTGCATTCAACTGGATATTGTCCCAAACAGACAAGACAACAGACGTCCTCCCAGACTATATTCATACTCTCCCGTTCAATCTTGATACAGTAACATGTACAGACATAGTCGCAAATGAGCATCTGGAATTAAACCATCAGGAAGTTATCTGAGATCAGAGTTTCGTCTTGAAAACACCACTTGTCAACGTAATGCTAATTGATTACGTCATGATCCTTTGTGCAGCTGTCTTCTTTTACTTCACCCAACCACAAACAATAAAGTATTTCACAAAAACATTGTGTCCAAAGTGGTGTGTATGGTCATTTGGATCGCATTGTTTATGGACACTTATAAAATATCTAATTTCTTACATAATTACTTTTAATAACTTTCAAAAAAGCTTGCTTTGAACAACATTTCCAGGTTAATTCTGTAAAAGTTGGACTCAGATGCATTTACAAAATGGATATATATGGATGAATATGTCATTAATTATGTACTCAATGTATGGAAATGACTACCAAGTCCTGTGCTCTCTGCCCGCAATGAAAAACTCAGGTCAAAAGCTTTTTGATCAAAGAAAAACACATCATAGGAACCCACACGTATATCAACTCTCGTAGCCCACAAGAGTGTTGCTGCTCATTGCTGATCTTAGAGACGATAAGAGTAAAGATGGGGAAATTTACGTAAGTGAAAAACACGAGTAGGCAGGCATCTTCATGTTTAGCGGAAATTCGTTTCCTGTTTTACGGCTCCTTAAGATGTTCTTTTCAAAATTTTAATTTAACACATTTAATCCTTCTGCTATTTCAGTTCCCTTAGTTGAAATACTGGGAACACCTGAAAGAAGACATTTCTGAGGTAGATGTGTTGCGAAAAATAAATAAATAAACAACTAAATAAACAAGTAGAAAATTGTCTTCCTTTTGTTCTAATCAGTTGACGCCGAGTTAAAAATCAGCACACCAAATGTTAAAAACATGCAAAGATGGAGATCAACAACAACAACAAAGGTTCAAACTTTGCTCCACGGCTGATGCAAGTGTTGACAAGTAGTGTTAAGATCAAGCTTGAGATAAACAGAGCTAATGGTGTTCTTTATGCCTTCTCAGAGTAGTCAGCGAGGTGAGAACTGAACTTCCTGTGTGTTCAGCCCTGAAGGAGGAACATGTAGTTAAAAGCAAGGGTGTTTACATTTGACAACACATTTATGCACTCATTCATACCTGTTGTTGTTGTTATTGTGTTTCGTGTCACTCATCTTCTGTTCCTAATCGAGCACAGAATCCAATTTTATCCAAAATTTATCCTATCCTAACAGTGGTCTTGCCTAGTTTATTCAGGGGGGGGCATTTCTAGACCAACTACAAAAAACACACCATACAGTAAATGATTGTAGGCAGTAGACTTTTTCAAAACAATGGTGAAAGACATCTCTTAAAGGCAAGAACATTGCGTGAAGCTTGTGTGAAACAGGGAAGTTGCGATCACTCTTAAATTAACTGTTTTTTTTGAAGAGGGAACTGACTGAACGATGACTAAATGTATATTATTAATAGGTGAGGCTTACAGGTCATTTTCTTTTACCTTGGAAACAGCCTCTCAATAAGGGCTATTTAGTAGCCATCACTATCAGATTTCTTCAGAAACAACACAAAATACTGAAAGTGAAACTCTCAATTAAAGATCCCCCAAACATGTTTTAAGACATTTAAAAGACAAAATAATTTCTGCATGATAAGATACGCTTTTTTACATTAAATAGTTCAATTAAGTTGCTTAAAATTCTTGCAATTATTGTACATGTATTCCATCATTGACAGTTCCACATTCTAAGAATATGCAAATATTTTCCATTGAAGTGCATTCTCACGGTTTTGTGCACTGGAGGATTCGGGTCAACCATGCTGGTACCCCTTCAGCTGATGTATGGGAAACAGCCTTTTAGTGTCAAACTGCACGTACCGTATATATCATTCTACACAGAGAAGGTCAAACATTCAAGTGAAGTCACAACAAGCAAAACACATTTTTCAAGTGGAGGGGTAACTTTTAATATTTGTTCTACATTGTTTTTAGTTAGGGCTTTGAACATGCTTCATGAAACCAGACAGGGGGAGGAGAGGCAACATCTCGAGTTAACTGAGTATTCTATGAATTCATTTCTTACTGTAATGCTTTCAGTAACCTTTCAAGAGATCGGAAAGGAGAGTGATTGTTTGAGTCAACCGTGGTCTCTCTTTCTCTCTCACACTAACACACACACACACACAAACACACACACACACACCTCTTCATCCCCTACAGGACATAAGGTTCAATGAGCTCTCTCCATTGCATTCGGTCCCTGGCAGCATGTTGGGCCTCTCCCCATGACCGGTTCATCTGTTCAAGCTCTTGTGTCACAGTTCTGCGGCAGGTGGCTTTGGGCCTCCCAGGTTTTCTATTGCCAGGTGGTGTCCACCTGAAGGAGACTTTTTTTGATGCGGTCCTGCTCCATCTTCAACACATGTCCCAGCTATCTCAGGCGTCCGTGTGTAATCTCCTTGGTGATGCTCTGGCATTCCATTTTCTTGTACAGTTCATTGTTAGGGATCTTATTAGGCCAAAATATCTGGCATATTTGTTGGAGGCATCCATTATGGAACACTTCCAATCTCCACATGTCTGTTTTGACAACTCGCCAGCTCTCTAAACTGTACAGCAGAACAGACTTTACATTGCATTTATATAGGAGCATCACTGTTTAAAGTTGTATTGTTTTGATATACCCTGAGCCTTTCCCAACCTTGCTTTAATGTCTTTAAATGCCCAGCTGTCCTTACTGATGAGACTGCCCACTAAAATCGTCTACAAACTCAAGTGGTTCATCATTAACAAGAATGGGTGCTGTGGGGATGGAGCTGGCACACATCACTGAGCTCCCTCTGTCAAAGTTGTACTGGTCGGTTGATAGGAGAGCAAGATCTTCCAGCTGGGAAGCTGAGTCTACTGGATGCCTCTGGGTCTATCTGCTGTGTTGTTGGTTGTGAGCCAGTCTACGGTGACCAGGAAGAGGATATGGGAGATGATACACACCCCTCTCACTCCAGATTGCTCGGACAATGACTCAGAGGTCATTTGCCATGATGACACTACACTCAAAATGTTCATAGAAAGTTTTTATGATTGAGATGCTCTTCGATGGTACACAATGTCCGTACATGCCATGGCCGAAGGCCTTCCTGTAGTCCATGGAGTTGATGTAGAGGGGTGCATTCCATTCCAAGCACTGCTCTATGATGTTACGCAAAGCAAAGATCTCGTCCATACGCCCTCTTCCCTTCCTGAAGCCTGCTGGCTCCTGTCTAATCCTGCTGTCCATGGCTGTCTCCGTCCGGTTAAGACAGACTCTGCAGAACGCCTTGATTTCCACGCCAGCTGTCAAAGTTCTTAATGTTGCCCCATACACACACACACACACACACACACACACACATAATTTTCAGACTATCTAGCTAAAATCAGACACAAATGATCATTAATAACATAGCAGTAATAAATAGTATGTTATATTGATTAAATCATGGATTTAACTTTACCATGTCAGATTCTCCTTACTATTTTGAAAAACAATATCATTTCGAACTACTTTAAGATGTGACCTGCAGTACATTTTAAATTGGATTTGAGTTCAGTGGTACAATATTCTAATTTAAATAAAGCAAAAAAGACTATTTCTCCTCTTTTAACATTATAAAACTTAAAATACAGTAAATTCATTCTACAGCACCCTAAAACTGTTCATTAACAGAAACTAATAAAAGCAAGTCTGATCAAAACTGTCGACCGCTGATTCAAAATCAATTGGTGAATTGATGATTTTCAGATGAAAATTACATCCAGTTCTTAGAAAGCAAAATAGGTACGACCAATCCTGGAAATTACAGGACAAAAAGCAATGAAAAGGGAAATTCATGCACAGTCTTGTGCACAGCTACTGTACAGTCACTTTTCTTGGTTTGCAAGGCTCCCCCTGCACATCAGAGTGTTGTTGCTGACCGGATCTATTTGTGGAAAGAAGAAGTAAGACAACAGTTTGTTTTTTTGCCAAGGGACCAGCCGTCAGTTCATTGGTACTCCATGAACTGTGTCAAAATGTGTCCCCGCCCCGCCGAGCGGCTAACTCCCCAAAATGTTTCCTTCCCGTTCACTCTCAGTCAGCAGCTTAAGTGTGTGCACCCTGGCTATGAATGGCAGCCCCATGTGGGTGTGCGATCACCTGAAACCCACGGTCTAGGTTTCAGTCTTTCAGTCAGTACCAGGCGACAATGGTTGGTTGTGGATTTCAGTTTGGATTTCATTTTTTGAATTCAAAATGTTCTTCCTATGCGGGCCATTCATATTTCTTCATGCTCAGTAAGTGGTCTATAATTTTTTGCTTTTGCAAGTGCTATATTTATTTTCTGTTGCATGATTATTTTTGAGCTATTTATGGGGGAAAAAATAGAGAATTATTGCCATGTTTATGTACAGTAGGTCCTCGATCTAACAAGTTGGCCTTGCAATGAATTAACTTGATTATCAAATTCAGCTTCAACTGCTCTGTTGTTGTTCACATTCAAGGTCTGATCGTTGTTTACTACACTACACAAGTTTTAAGTGCAGGTGAAATTATTTTACTTTTTGTCACATTTCACCTTATCAGTCATCATACCACAAACATTTCCTACCACAAGATAAAAAGTGGTATCATATTTGTTATGTTGTTCTCCACATTCTTGTAACAATGACGCATTGAGAAAATTACTTATGGTCTTGTTTCGTACCATATTCTTTTGTTCCAGTAGACTGCAGGTCACAGAACATTTCTTCCAAATATCAGCACTGTGGGATTCACCCGGGTAAAAAAAAATACATTTGAGTCATCCTCAACTTGAATCATCATCTGTAAAGTGATTATTATAAACTATTAATGTATAATGCCTCTCTTTTAGATGGAGTACATGATTTAGATTGTTTTGGTAAACATAATTCAAAAGGTGTAAAAAACTGTGTGTGGAAAAGTGGAAACGGCGCATCAGAAAAGACATACACACTCATCATAGAACAGTAAGTGGCTTGTGTGGAGTTATACATATTGTTTAACATATCAAAGAAAAACACAGACCTCATTTTTCCAACCATTTCTCCTCCTAGGTGCACAAAATATTGCAGAGTCTACAACATCACAGGACTGTTTGCACAGATCAAATTATATGAATCATACAACATGAGCGTTGAGGTTGTTGAAAACAGCGAGTCAACAAATTGCACAAAAGCAGTTTTCAGAGGTTCCCCAAAGAGCTTGTGTAAGTCCAAAACAATGTGTTTTATGAGCAAAATTCTTTTAATGTCTGTGTATTTGATGACTGTGGTGGGATTTCTGGAAACACCATCCCAGCTAACAAGCTTTGGTTCCCAGAACATTCTGGGAACATTTGTTTTTGGTTGCGTGAACGTTACCTGAAAGTTAAGATTGGTTGTGTTTTGGTTGATAGGAAGGTTTTTGGTTATATTGAGCGTTCTCAGAATGTTCCCCTAACGTTATCCTAACGTTGCAACCTTTAGATAACGTTCCCCTAACCGTTAGGGGAACGTTATCTAAAGGTTGCAAGATTGTTTTCCTTAACAATGACACATATGAGACTGAATACACAGGGGTTTTGTTATGTTTTGATTTCAGTGCGATGTGGTCCTCCATACAGCGTGTCCTTCAGTCGCCACTCTGGAAGGCTAGTTGTGAATGTGAGCTGGCAAAAGGAGGACGCAAAGGCCATTAAAAAATACTTTGTGAGATATAAAGCACTGGGCAGCCTGTCATGGAGCAAGGTCAGTATCAAACACCTGTTTACACCAAACAATTTCAGTTTTTGATAATAAATATCTCAGAGCATGCATACTGAAATTGAGTTAAAGTTAAAGCATATATATATATATTTGGGACTTTGGTAGGTAGCGGTTAATTGCAAGTGGAATAACTAGCATTTTAAAGCATGTTTCTCTCTTGAAGATAGGAAAATCATTGTGGAATCAACCATCATGTCTACTTGCTGTTCTCCATCTTCTCTCAAACTTTATCCAGTTTGCTTGTGTGGCCTGTGTTTCATTACAGGAGATATTGTATTTATCACTTCATACAATATGAAAGTAGGTTTGGTCTCCTTAGCAACACAAAGAGAAGTTTGCATATGAGATTATCTGATTGAATAAGGTTTAAGTTGAACTACAAACTAACTTTAAAATACAGAAAACAAAAGAAGGCCTTCATTAATTTCTATGTTGTTCACAGTCACCCGTGGAATCCCAAAATGGAGAGAATTGTACAGTGGAGAATCTAAACTCCTCACTGGTGTACACTACACAGATACGGTGTGTCACTAATGCGAAATGTTCACAGTGTGGATGGAGCGAAGCCTACACCGTGCCATCAGGTCAGTCTGCTTTAACTGGTTAAACTGAATATAACATTAAAAAGAAGCGGTTTCTAGTGTTTCCTACTGTATGAGAACAACAGGAAAAATAAGCGAAAATATTTCCTCCTCCATATTAATGTTTCTTCTTTCACAATAATGTAATGTCCTATTTCAGAACTAACTACACAGCCTGTCATAGTCAACCTAACTGACATTGCAAAGAAAGATGGCCACCGGCAGCTTTTTTTAACCTGGAAGGTACTTTTTTTTTTTTTTTTTTTTAAATGTATCTCCTCAAAATTTTCCTTCCACCTGATTATATTTCATGTGTAGCGGTAGCTAAGGTACTGATGTCCTTAGAGGAAAGTGAAAACCTTTTTTTTTTCCTCTGATGATCTATTACATGTCTGTTCTAAATAGTTTTCCAACATGTCTTTATGATATAAGAAGAGGTGAAAAAAGGATCTTTATTCCTGAAGTTTTTCAAAGTTATTTTTGTGGTTTTGGCAGGTCCATTTTTTTTTCTCAGGATAATATGTGCACCTCTGCCACATGTAAACAGGACTTAAAGTTTGAGAGTTTTAATTTGTCCTTGCACTCTTAACACAAGGTGCATATTTGTTATTAAGTGATGTTATATTATTATGTCTTTCTTTAGGCTAGAAATGTATTTTAAATTAACATTTAGTCCAACTTAGAACATAGAGTAGTAGTGTTTCAGCCTGTTGTGGCCAGAATGAGTATTACAACATCAACAAACATTTACCTGCCAACATTTTGTATTTTTATCTGTTCTTAAATCATAAACACAGCAGATAAAACTTTTTAGATTAGACTTAGAAAAAATAGATTACCAGAATTTGTTTCTCTCAGAACTTCCGTGCAGATGTAACTGCGATAATAAAATGACCGTGTTTGTTAGTTTCCTGCCAAAGAGCTGTATGATGGCTACTATGTGACCCTTGGGAAGGCGTCAGGAGAGGCATGGGAGTGGATGAACACCACTCAGCCTGAGATCAGACTGATTCTCTCCTCTTCAGCTTATCATCTCACCATCAGTGCTTTCAACAACGCTAGCATCTCCCCAGCTGTGAGCCAGTTAATTCCACAGCGAGAAGACATGCTGAGTGAGTTGTCATCTAACTTCATTTTTTTCTGTTTTCTATAAAGTTGTCACTCTTGGAGATCGGGTCTATATACAGTATAGCCTACAGAATATTAAGATCCGATTTGAAAAATGATTATACATTGGTCCACACAGGTATGGGAGCGGGGAACCTGAACCTAACAGTACACAACAACACATCTTTTACCATCTACTGGAAAGACAATCTTATCAAAAAACATGTCTGCTATTCTGTGGAGTACATGACAAAGGGGCAGAAAGCAGCGTACATGTCATTTTATCAGAACGCAAACAACTCTCGGACCTTATCTCCTTTATCAGGTATGGACATATTCCTCGTACTTTGGTCAACCTTGACCCCTAGACGTTATGCTCATACGCTACTCATCTGTTTTTCCAAGTACATTTTAAAAATAATGCAATTTGTGTCTAGATTATGTTCTGTGGCAAAACAAAGAGTGACTAATGTACTGTGTGTGTCGACAAAGCTGAGGCCAACAAAAACACACATTTGGTAAAGGTTAGAGAAACAGTAGGCTACTTTGAGTGTCTAAACATGACCAGAAAAAAATATATGTTAATAATGTTTTAGTTGCTACAAGCAGAAATTGGAAGATACACTAATGAAATACATTTTTCAGATATGTTCTTTTTTAATGATATTAATAATGTTTCCCCCAATCTGGCTTGGGGGAAACATTCGTTAAAAAAACGATTCCTCATTATGTTGATGAACGACGTAACTCATGTGGTTAGGTTTTTAAGAAAAGGAATGAAAGACTGTTAATTTTGGTACATTATCAAATATAATCAGTTTCATGCTATAATCCATTTGGTTATTTTAAATCCCCAGAGCCTTTGGAGCCGTACAAGAGATACAACATCACTCTACACACACGGCCAAACAAGGCGACCTGCAACATGAAGCATGTAAACAACAGCGAGAGCACCTATGGGAGTACACAGTTCTATTTCATTGAAGGATGTAAGTCCCAGGCCTACTACCTATACACTCTTTGTTATCGGAATAAACCAGACTAGCTATGAGGCTGCAATGCTCATTTAAAAAAAACCAAACAAAGATAAACCAAAGTATTGGACAAATTGAAATGATTACTGTTACGGGAGGTGACGGGGGAAGGACCCAAAAGCAGAGGCGGAGCAGACGGGTTGAACTCCAACAAAAGACTTTATTAAGATCCACAAAAAACACAGGGAAGGTAAAGTCCAAAACCAGGAAATCCAAAGCAAAAATCCCAAGACAAAAAGCAAGTCAGGGCAAGGCAACAACAAGGGAATATCCTAGGGAAGTACTCACAGGGAAACAACGGACGGAAGGAATGGGAGGACTTCAGGAACGCAGACGCAAACAGTCTCGAGGACAAAAACAATGATGCACTAGACAAAGGTTAAATACAAGAGGTAGCGAGATAATGGGGAACAGGTGAGACATCAGGTGAATCACATTAGGGCGGGGCTGGACAATCAGACAAACAAAGTAAAGCTAGACAAGACAAGACAAGACAAGACAAGACAAGACAAGACAGGAAGCTGACTACCAAAATAAAGCAGAAAGCATAACAAACGGACACAGGGAAACATAAGACAGAATCTACGACACCAGACTAGGGAGAAAACCGGGACAAAAACACAGGGAAGGCCAAATGGGAAAATAACCCCAAACAGAAACCCCAAACCATGACAGAACAGTTTGGAATATCAATCTGCAGTTGGCGCTACAAGAAAAGTCAAGAGATCCCCAAAATCTTAAGGATTCATCCCCCTGGGATCATGAATGTCTTGACAAAAGTTTTGTGATAACCCATTTTGTAGATGTAGCTACATGATAAATGAGATTTTGACTTTTGGATAGCTCTAGAGGAATGGTCAGCAGATCAACAAAGTAATTAGGATTCATCCTCCGGGGACCAAGAATATCTGAACAAAATTTGATGACAATTGCTGGGAACCAAACAGTTGTTTGGTTCCGTCTAGACCAAAGTGGTCTAGATGCACCGGTGTTGCAAAACCCTAGTGCTACACCGCTAGCATGGCTAACAACAAGGACAGAGATCACCTCCCAGAGATCCCCTCTAATATGCCAATACTGCTAGTTTTGTGTTATCCTACCCAGAACAAAGCAGTCTGACTTCTTGATGTTATACTCCAAAAGCTCCTGTCAGCGCTCCCACAAACATCAGCAGCTACACTGTGACGCTGAATTCAGTGGTGCTGCAGTGGTCGTCCATCCCGGAGGAAGACATCAGAGGTTTCCTACTGGGTTACATAATCTACTACACCGAGTACAATGTCGGAGGGACAAGTACAGAGAGAAGTAAGCATTATCCACATTAAACTAAGTCACTACTCACTCATAACACCATTGGCTTCACAACCCTTGTTTTCTGCAATTACACACAGTCACAATTATTCTAAATAGATTTCCTGTGTGCCAGCTGGTTTGTTTACCGCTGTCATGCTAACATGCTAATGGTTTACCACGGTCACAATCTTAGTTTAGCTTTTTGTCTTGCTTACATTTGCTAATTAACACTAAAGCACACATTTGTGCAGCTAAGGCTGATGGGAATGTCGTTAGTTGTGCAGATGTTTGGTCAAAAAAACACAGGGGATCCCCAAAGGGAGTAGACTTCGTTCTGAGGGGGGCAGGAATGGACACAAATTAATTTCAATCAATCAATCAATCATCAAGACATTTCACTTTAAAACCACAGGTGCCGATCTGTTGGTGGTGCTAGAGGAAAAGTCAGATTCCTCAGCAAGGAACCACAAACGCCTCTACATCTTCTTTTGGCAATCCATTCGGTAGATGTTGATAATTAACTAGATAAATGAAAACTCTGACCTACTTAAAAAATGGGGCTGACCAAAGTCACGAGGATTCACCCTCTTGGGACTATGAATGTCTGTGGATGTATGAACAGTTGAGATATTTCATTTAGTCGTTCACTGATGTTGCCATCCTACAGCCTCGCTGCTAATGTGGCTAACACCTGTTTTGCCAAGCATAGATAATTAAATACTGTAGAATTTGGAAAATTCAGACCAACTTTAAATCAGATGTGTCCAAATTGCATTTGTAATTTGCTGTGAACTGTTACTCTTTCATTGCAGATATTACAGTGGATCCAACGTTAAACAGCTATGAATTGGGGGATCTCAAAGGTGGCACAGCATACAAAGTCCAAATATCAGGTTTCACCCAGGCAGGAGCAGGAGTACGAAACACAGAAAGCATCTTTAAAACTAAATCTGAAGGTTACATCAGTCAAACATCTTTACAACCATTACGCAAATGAAATTCCTGAAACTTAATATTTGCAAAGGATCATCCTAACATAGTGTGTATTTTCTTTATGTAGGGTTTTCTAACTTCAGTGGTGTCATCATAGTCTTTGCAGTTGTGGCCACTGTGCTGATGTTCGGATCGGCGATAATAAAAAGGTATACTAAAAAGGTTTCGCCCTTGTCTTACATCTATGTTAAACAAGCTGTCATACATTTTTAATATGGATAAATATCTACCCCACACTATCTACATCATTCAGAGCAAAAGTCATTCTGTGGCCAAGCATACCTAACCCTGGGAACAGCAATGCATTGCAGAAGATGATAGGACCCTGTGAACTGGTAAGTGCAAAACCTTAAGCTACCAGACTATGAAAACATCTAATTAAGTTAACGAGGAACTGTTTTTACTTCACTCAGGAACTATTAGAGTCCATCAATGCTCTGAAGGCGGAAGAATGGGATACATACAGCCTTCAGATAGTTGAGAAAGAAGATGTGATCACTGCTAGCACATTACCGCTTTATCACGTCTTAGAGGATGAGGAAGACTCACCAGACAGTTCTTGTAACTGGATGCAAAGAGACAAAGAAGATGCAAGTGGAGGCATCCCACCTGTCATCACTGGAGAGACATTCCAAGACATCCAACAGACAGACCTCCAGAGTTCTCCTTTCGCCTTTTCAAGTGAATATACAACAATGGAACAGTTTCAGCAAGGGATTCCTCAGGGAATGTCAGCAAATACATCAGTTACCCAAGCCACGGAAAGCAAACCCGAGGACCCGGACTTGACCGTGGTAACATCAAAATTGTCCGTATAAGGCCGGTCTCGGACCGCAAGAAGATTTGACTGCAGAGCAAGGGTAGGGTAGCTCCGTCCGTAGGGAGTTGGGTTGGGGACTGGAGTGTCACGGGTTCAAGTCTACATACGGACCAAAGTATGGTGGACTGGTAGCTGGAGAGGTGCCAGTTGACCTCTTGGGCACTGCCATGTTGCTCTTGAGCAAGGCACCACACCCCAAACTGCTCGCGGCGCCTTTCCATGGGCAGCCCCCCCACTCTGAAATCTCTCCATTTAGTGCATGTATAGTAGGTACTAAGCATGCGTGTAAAAACAACATATTGTAATTTATAAACTATGCACTATTATTATTAAAGAATCACAAGAACCTTTGCCCATGAATGTTTAAATCAAAAGCGGGTGCAGTATTTAGCTCTATGAGCTGTAAAAAATACTCTTTAGTTGTGTAACCAAGGTTAAAAAGTACATTTCTACAAACAGTTTGTCTCTCTTTCTACCTCTCTACTGTGCGTACCTGTGATTCCACATTAGTTCAACAGTCTCTTTCTGTCCACATACAACATCAACATCTCGGCTCATTTCTGTAATGCTGTGTGTGAACATTACTTGCAATTCATCCCTGAACATAACTATGTTTTTTTAATCTGTAAATCTGAGTACCTCTTAATTAATGCCAATGTCTATTTCTGTGCTTCTCTAGTCCATCCTACTTTCCTCTGTCATAGCTGATCGCAAAGATAAACAAATAAAAAAGGTTCCCATCCCGGCACACACTGTTAACACCAGTTACCTGGTATGCATAGGCAGCTGCATGCTCTTTCTAGAATTTAAACCCAATAATGGGGATGTGTAGGACGGGTGTAGCACAAAATGTTGGGCCCTCTAGAAAGGCATTTTCTATGGGCCCCTCTCCGCATCCACAGCTATTCATTCTAGCATCTTTTTGGGCCCTCCTCACATGAGGGCCGTGGGTACCCAGTCCCCCCCCAGTCTGACGCCCCTGGTGTAAAATCAAACGCTGTTCCCTTTCGTTGTGACTATCCTATTTACAGTTCTACTCAGAAATAGTGTACAAGAAATGGATTTGGGTGGTATTGTAGATGTTTAACTTCTTCCACACTTTCTCTTTGATTTAAATTACTGTTGAAGTATCACAAAAGTGACACAGACGATTAAACTTGATCTATTGTCTTTATTGAAAGTTTGGTTTCCAGAGTCAAAGTAGCTCAAAAAGCCTTGGAGTTTACTGACATGACGTCACAGTGACGGAGGGTGTTTAGATTTCTGCTGTATTGGGCTGCTAATCTCACTTTGCTCTATTTCCTTTACACCCCGGACTTGTTCTGACTACGCCCATTTTCCCTAACCCTGAGAACTAACTCCTGAGACTTTTGGCCCTGTACCCCAGCCCTCTCCATTGCTTTCCCGTTTTCAAGTCAGCATTGGGTCTGGTGTAAAATCTGTAATAATATAGTACATTTGTATGTAGTAATAATTTGTTGCTTTCACCTTCTTCTTCTTCTTTTTTTTACATGTTGTACACACATAAATGGAAGGTTTAATGATAAGTAATTACCTGTAACCTCAGGTGGCTCCAGTGACCTAGTCCATGTCATTCACTGCCAACTGTCACAGCAATTAGCTGAAAAACATAGTGAATCAGAAAAAATGAATGTTTAGGACAAGGAAAATGCAGGTGGAAAGAGTTAATAGGAAACCATGAGTACATACCTGTAGGTGTGGGAAGCCCCAATGACCTGGTCGTCCTCATGCTGTCACCACGCACTAATATAATGAAAAATGAGGAAGAAAACATTATATTACAGAGACTTAATAGTTCATCCATCATGCATGAAAAGGGTATATCAGAAAGCTTGAGTAACTTACCTAGCAGCAGCCTCATGGTGCTCAGCTAAAATGTAAATACTTTAAACAGGTTTTCATGTACTTAATTTGAAACAAGACCCACATAACCAGGGCCATGATAGGCCATGTCTGAATAAAATGGTGTCTTTAAATTATATTTTTTAATGGTGTTATTGTGGGATGAATCAGCTATTCAGGTACTTTATTGTAATGTCAGCAGCTAGCTAAGACTGCATCAGCGATATGTGAATGTTAATTTGTAGATTTGAAAAGAGAGGTAAAAGTGAGGAAAATAACCTAAACAAAATACATGTGCAGGTGGAAAGTAAAGAATGAGCATTTAACTGTAGCCTAAGGCAGCTCCAATGACCCGGTCAGCCTCATTCTGAGCCGATTGTCCTACAGAGCACAGATGAAAAGTCAGATAGTTGTGCGACATGAGACAACTAGCGGTGCGTCCTTTTTACCGATACTTCAAATATCTTACTGTTTGGCACAACATGCTGTCAGTGAAATTGTTTCGGTTGACAACCCACAAAATGAGAAGTCACTCATGACACACACTCAAGTCACACACACACACACAGGGTCTGTTCCGTTCAAGTGTGACAGTGTGCATGCATGCATTGCAGGACCTCAAACTGAGGAACAGCCAGGGATCACCAAAGTAGGATTCCTCTTCCGAGGACCATGAATGTCCATTCACAATTCATAATTGCAATAACAATTCCACAACCAGCAGTTGTTGAAGTGGTGGATCAAAGGGCCAACACTGCTACCCCTAGAGCCACACTGCTAGCATGGCAAAAACAAGAGAAGAAGTATGGATGGCAGTCATGTCTTGACCCAGAGTACGGCTCCTTGAGGTCCACAGTGAAACAAATCTTGGGCAAGTGATCTGAAATCACACAACAAGAGCACTCTAGCAAAATAAATAAATGAAGTGTCTTTATTGAGTAGTTTTTGGAAACAGATCAGATGTATCTTCAAACTAAGGACAACAAACATATATACACCCAAGCTCTTCAAAAACAGTGTTACCAAACCTTTATATCCAGTCCCTAACACAGATATTGAGTGCCCAACCCTCCGGGAGCAAACTATGAATTGTTTCTACAGCATTTACCGCATATAGTGGACACATAGATATAAAAAATAAAATTCTTTATATAGTCAGTTGTGTTGGAAATGCTTTTGTACTAAACTTTATCACGAGTTCACCACTTTAAACTGAAGCATTGTGTACATAAAAAAACTGAAAAACAAAAGAAATACTTTTAAAATTAGGTTTGAAAAAGCCATAGAAATGGAATTTAAGTCTCCTTAAATTTACTCTCCTCAATAGTAAAATATAACAAGCTTTCCTAGAAACTTAAAAACAAACAAACGATGAACTCAAACTGGGGCTGGTTTGCAGACACATTTGACACACTCACAATACAACAGACGGAAACTGCAACACTAAAAATGACAGAAAAACAAATTATATACTACTACTAATAAACGACAAAAGTCCAATGAATGTTTAATCCACATTATTCATTACTAAAGGCAGCTGACAATACTTAAATAGAACATTTCATAAGTTTTAGCTATTTAACATCCTAAACAATAAATTTGGGTTGCATCTGTCAATAAGTCTCCATATTTTATTAGAATAATCTGTACAATCTTAATCTAGGCACTTTTTTACCCCTTCTCTGCTTGCAAGCAGTTAGTTGACCTGTGACATGTAATTATACCACTGTGGACGACACATTGTTTGCATCTTACTTTCTTGAGCAACATGAGCCGACAGATATTTTCCAGACCAGCATAATTCTTTTTTACAGTATAAGCTTATTTTGTATCTATAAAACAGTTAATTTTTTTTATCTCATAGCATTACAACAATAACCGGAAAAGGAACATGATACATTGTTGCGACTAATCAGACGTATAAAAATGCAAGAACATGTACACCCATACAACAAAAAACAAAAGCAATGTATCAATGTTGACCGAATGAGCAATGTATCTTTTAAAATCAATACATTAGCAACACAGAAACCAAATAATACCACTGTGCAGTCACATAATCACAGCACTTCAAGTCTTAAAATCAAAAGCGTACATTTTGCAGGTCGCCCCAGATTCCATGACAGAGAGAAAAATAGGTGTCCAACAGGGAACTCTTCAAAGACCTGGTTAAATCTCATTTTAACATCACACAAAGGGCAAATTAGCTTTTTTTTTAATTTTATTTGTTTATTTGTACAAAAACTGTTTTTATTCTAGCATTCTGTTCTTACACCTAGAAGAAACATGTATTCATGTCTTTGTCTCACTCATTAAACAGGCAAACTGAATATGGGAAGTTGCTGTCATGGCCACACCAAGGCCAGAGCAACAGATCAAAGAGGAAAAACAGTTACACCCAGTTAAACCCCAGTCAGAGAGAGGCCATCTTACATATTACCTCACAAGGTGTCAATAATGAGATTTGAAATAGTCTAATTTTTAAAACATTTCAGGTGGCCTGATAAACATATCTGGTTTAGTTGTTGAAAAAAACCCTTGTTTTTTTCTTGTCAGCGTTCAGTAAATTCCAAATACAGAACCTAACATGACAACGGGCGGGATTATACTATAATCGTATATTTGTTTGTTTTGCAAATGCAACTTATGCAAACCTGCAAAGTCTGAATAAAGTGGCTATATGATAAAGTAAGTCATATGAGAAATTGATAATTCAACTGAGGCCTTCAAGACAGTTGTGGTTGGACATTACAGAATAATAAGGATTTAATGCAGTAATTGTGTTAAAACTGTAATACTTTGTGTTAAATTATGTCTAAGGAAGAAGTGTGCCAAGTTTAAAATGTGTTGGAATCTAGATTATCGCAAGGTCAAAGCCTTTTTTTTTTGCCTTTGAGTGCCTGCATTTGTGCACACTGCACATATAGAGCAGATTATATTGCCTCGCTTTTCTGCAGCTAACCTTTTTCCTTTGTGTTTCACTAGTCTGGCTCACCAGACGTATAGTGCTGGGATAAAGCTAATCAACCAGCTCGCCCCTCCCCTCAGGTATTCATTTTGCAAGGGCACTGCTGCTGCACGCTGTTGTAATTGTTTTAAAATACAAACAAGCCAGAATGTTTCATTCCCTATCCAAGAATAGATAAGCGGGGTAGCCAGACCTGACTCCGGCGCTGTGGAGATGTGGCGATACCATAGTGTGACCATAGTGTGTTAGCGTTACTGATTAACTTGAGAACCCCACTTTTCAACTGATTCTCACACACCAGCCATAAAAAGGAAAATATTTCTAAAAACTTCCTACTATTGAAAAAACATTCCAATCTCAAGCAGTTCCAATCTCATCTAATAAATGAGATAAGCATAATGTAAGATACATTGTATTACTGTTAACGCATATACAGAAAGAATAGAAAAGTATTAAGCTATTTATGTGAGTACCACATACAGGAGGTGGACACAATTGTGTCATATTGTGATATGACAATGTGACAGCCATGTGTTTAGGAAGTTATTGATGAGGTGTCGAGTCAACTTTATGGTATTTTCTGAGTCTGTAGTATTTAGAGTTGTTCTGTTATTTTACATTTCATCGTGCTCCTTCTGCAAGTCCCAAAATATTCGACTTCCTTGGTAACAGGAAAAGTGGGGCTGTTGTACAGAGTGCTCACTTGCCCTTTAGGTGGGTTCCTGAAAATGAGCTGAATAACAGGATCCATGTGTTGCCAAAATGTCCTGTAGAAATCAGGTGATGGTGAGAAAAACACGCTGTTGTGAATGGTATATGCACGTGATGGGCGCTGAGACCATTTGATGCAGCGGGATTTGTTTTTTTTTATATTGATGAAAAAAAGAGAGAGAAAAAATAAATCACTTGGTGCGTTCTGCACCCATTGATGCATACTCATTGTGAGTCTTGTAGCTGCCGTTATGCTGGGTGCAAGGTGAGGACATCATGTCCTCGCTGAGTGTGATGGAGTCTTCTCTGTCACTTACATAGTCTTCCTTTTCTTTTCTGTTATAGTCCCTTTGCACCTGAAATTCAAATAAAGAGAAGGTTCAGGTACTAATGATGATGTAATAGATGTTTTCACTGGAGTCTGTATATTAACGGAAGATCCAGTTGTCTCGACACTATCAGTTGTGTAAGTATGGGGTCACTTACAAATTTCCATTCCACTCAATTATAGACAGAATACCAGCTGATCTGAGTGGGGGGCTGATCTTTAATGCAATATCTACACTGCCCTTTTATCTGCAACCATTCATCCAATGTTCCAAAGGCGAATCCCATTTACTAATCTGAAATCATTTAAAAAAACTAAATGAGAAAACATTGGAGAACCCTTTGGCAATTATGTAAGCACATAATGTAATGTGAACTGCTGCCCTGGTTGAAAAAAAGACAAAAAACAATGCAATTAATCTCAGCTGGTATTCTCTCTATAAGTGACACCAACTTTTAACCGGTAGTGTACATTTAAGCTTACCTTGAAGGTATTTTGATTCACTTATTAGTAAAAGACCTGGCACAAAAACAGATACTGCCAAATGGAAATTGCAGCCGAAACACGCAGGATAACAAAACCAACAAGACAAAGACACTATGGTCTAGATAACAAATGATAAAAAACATAATTAAATCAATTTTGAACGGGAATTGAATTCTAACTTAAAAACTAGGACCATACCAGGCATGCACGATTCGGAGAAAAATATTAATCACAATTTTTTAGCTTAGAATTGATATTACGATTTTCTGCCATGATTATTTTGTCACAAAGCATGATATTTACTGCACACAAGAACCGTTGACAAAACAACTTGGCAGTACAAAACAGATTTTTTTTGGCACCAACACCACATTGTTCATCCCCACAAGCCTGTAAACATAGAGGCTTCAATGAAGAGAAGGGAGAGCACTGCAGCGCTTGGGAGTCCTTTAACACCTATTTCATACAGTCTATATTTAAAACTTAAGGAAGAAAGGAGTAGTTGATTCTCATATTAAATGAGAATCAAAGTCATAAAAAAAAAAAATATTGAAATTATTTAAAAATTAAATCGTGAATAAGGTGAATTGAGATCGTGATTTTATAGGGATTCCTCGTGCAGGCCTAGACTATACTCTACATAAAAACAATGATAGTGTCTAGTCATATTTTATGTTCAACTTGCCTTGCGTATTTTCAAATTTGTCATGTGCACATGGTTCCTGCTTTTTCTTATCTTTAGATTTGTTTTGTTTCATTTCCCACTCATCATTAGAGGCCGAGCAGTGAAGCTGTGTGGACCCTACTGTTTGTACCTGTATTTATAGCATTATTCTTTTTCCTAAGAAATCCATGTTCCCATACACGAAAACTCACCAAATTTTGATTACAAGTCCAGTCCTATGCTGGACACAATCAGTGTGATTTGTGTGCTAATTGTCTCGATAGTGACGCAACAGCAGCTATTAAAAATTCATAAAAGATATTCCATATATGCTACAGTACTAAGTTACAACTTACGCCAAACTGTAGCCAAATGACAGTTAGTCTCCAGACTGACCACATTTAGTTTCAAAAATTGAGGCCCACAGTTCATAAAAACGTTTTACTGCAATTTCTTCCAAACTAAATATTTTATGTTCATGTAAAACAGTCACAACATTTGAACATCACTGTAGATTTGGTATGCACAATTTCAGAATTTTATCTCAAAAAGTAAATACAAAAAAAGTATGAATAGTGTCCTCATCTACACACACACAAAAGAGAGCATCTTTATACATCAGATTGGCTGATGTTTATTGACTCTTGTGAAAATAAATTGTAGGCATCTCTATGTTGTTTTAAACAAGTACACAAAACAGCAGTTTAAAATTCTGCATGTTAATGCAAGTCTGCTCCTTGTCTACTAGGAGTTGCAATGCCACTTGTGACATCATCCAGATAATAGATGCCTGAGATCAGAAACCGCCAAGTTTTTGATTTCTAGCACATGGCGTTGCAAGATGATCATACATATTTCTAATCAAGCATTGTGCTGTGGACAGCTGCCCTACATATTTTAAATGTGTCTGCATTAACACACCTGATTCTGATGAACAATCAGTCCAGTTTCAGTTTGGGAAAGTCATGTTATTGTGTCAACGCAGGCTGACACAATAAAACAAAGCCCAAATAGCTAGAGGACGCCTCACCTGTGCAACAGCTCACTGAGATCAGCGCAGGCATTAAGCCACAAAGATTCTTGTTGTTACAAGATCACATCTTATACATCATCAGCCATTGTGCTCTGGCCATCATCTCTGCCTTTTTTTAAACGCTCTGCCCCGACCATCGCTGCGGAGCACCTATAATTATAACTTATGTTTCTTCTTCAGTAGACCTTACCTAGGATTACATGAAATCTATTATTCCCAAGTTTCAGTCCAGCACACCTGCAGAGCAGCAGCCCCAAACTAAACTTGTTTTAACCTGTAAGACTCACATTTTGATGTATCTCTTAATTGCCTGTGATATGAAATTTATAATTACACACGAATGAAGAAATAAAAAAGTGTGCGTTCTTGTCTAAGTTCAGTCACAAAACCCTGCCTGCCTGCAGACAGCCAATCACACTGAACCGCAGATTAGGTTGTACATATGCTGCCCTCAATTTCCATCACTCTGTTTCTATTAAAGACTCATTTTATAATGTTAAAAAAAAAAAAAAATTAAAACCACGCCAAGACTGTGCACTCACCAGAGCAAAAAAAAAACAAGCCTTTTGCACTTACTCTCAACACTTACACAGCTGACTTTTGTAAAACAAATGTTTTGATTGTTATCAACAGCAAAGATGGACTGTGATAAGTCTAAAATGGGTCACCTTTTATCTTTCCCCTTTGTGTGATCTTTACGGTAAACTTTAAAAAGTAGGTCAGTGTTCTTGGGGTTTTATACTCCAGTTAGAGAGTGAAAACATTCACAAAAGAAACAATTTTACCGCAGGGGGATCTGTTGAGGACAGGAAAGCACAGATTTTCAGACATGCAGCGGAGCAGACCCTAAGAGTCATTTTACAGTCAGGGCATCTAAATGTCCGAACGCCAATGTGACGTAGATCTTACTGAAAAAGCCAGGATTTTGAGTGCATGTCCAGAGGGCGTACACCACTATTTTTGTTAGCAGCGTGCGACAAAGCGGAAACAGGAAGACTGAACGACGACTCTCAGAATGGCAGCAAGTCTGAGTTCTTTTATGATTAATGAAAGGCTGGATCTGACAAAGTAGATAATTGAATCAAACTGAAGCATTGACGGCAATGCTGCTGCCCGTTCTGCCGTTTTTTTTTTTTAAACCTTTTTCTTCTCCTGCTAGTCCAGTAGTTTTTGCTCATTAGCGCCACCTTTGTTCAGGAGAAGATTGCAACTAGTGTTGCCACCACCACGCGGTAGTATAAACAGTTACGCTCTCATAATGTCACATTTGCGCACGCCAGCTCGGCTGCGGCTACTGTAAAACGCCCTTATTTACTCCCCTCACACCTGCAGCGTGTTTTAGTGAGACAAAGCTTGGCTGATTAAATTATCAGTAGTACAACAGCTTTGTTTGCCTGCTCGACCAGGAGGAATGGTTCAGCAGATTTTGGTAACAATGAGTATCTAAACAGGGGAGTGTTATTTCAGGGAGGTGTTGGAAAGTGTAAGCTTTATTATTACCTTCATTGGCTTGGCCCTGCTCTTTAGCCTGTCCTCGTCCTTGCGGCTCCTCTTCCTGGATGTAGAGCGTCCCTTTCTTTCTCTACTGCGCTCCCTCCTCTTGTCTTTCTTACCTCTAAAAGAAACCAACACAAACAAACCAACAAAAAGACAATCACAATCTTGCAGTCACCAAATCACTAGTCTATATCCTTGACGTTCCACTTCCTGGATTGATCCGGAGACGTAGGAAATTGCGCCGGATGCATTTATGTTTCCTTCCGCTTTTATTTGTTTTGAAATTTTAAGTTCAGTAGATTTATGAGGACTATTGTTGACTGCTCCTCAGATCTCTGCAGGGTAAAATGAGACCACTAGCTAGGCTATCTGTCCAATCTGAGTTTTCTCTTTCAATATTATGCAGTGGCTCTTTGCAGAGCTTAGCACTGCCCATGACGATTGTGATTGGGTTAAAGAAATGCCAATAAACCAGAGCATGTTTTTCCTCCCATTCTAGAATACTACGTGGAGAAGCCAGACCTTCCTCTGCTTTGCGGTGTGTGGACGGTCTGGCAAAGCAAGACTACAAAATCACTGATATGTGTTGTCCACACATGGTTGTAAATCCACTCAGACAACAAAGGAAAGACAGGGCACGAACATAGGAGACTGAAGAACATCTCAAAACAGTTTAAGACGATAAGAACTGATGGACTCACCTTTTTGGTGAGGGTGATCTGACTTTCCTACGTGGGCTCCAGGACCGATCCCTACTCTTCCTCCTGTGAGCCCTGATAACACCACATAAACTGGATTAGGTACCTTTTGTGGAAACATGAGCTCCTTACAAATAAAAAAACAGCAGTTTGAGAGTACATGCATAAAGGACACAAAATCATAAATGGGTCAGGATATAAATCCATAAATGTACACATTATTGTATTCAAATTATTTTTTTAAATAATAAGATAAATGTTCCCCCATGGTGCCAGATGCAGCACAACAGAGCCAAATCCAGGAAGCTACTAGACTCATTAAGTACCTGGTGAACCCTGATGCTCAGGACAGGGATACCACCATAGTGGATGAGATTTAGTTTTAATAATAATACCTTATGTGATTAACTGAATTATTGCAGGACTGCATGATCAGCAATAACTTACAGCAGCAGATTGTGCTTCTTGATTGACGTCTAACCACCATTTGGTTGTAAAATAGATTTGGATAATGATGCCTTATATGCAGTGTTGGACAAGTGCAATATGTAACTCTTTACTAATTACTCCTTAAAAAGGTAATGATATTAGGTTACTGTATTAGTTTTTTTCAAAACAAACGCACAACCTGCCAGCTTCTTCAAAACGTATTCTACTTTCTTGGAACAATAATTCACCTTACTATTGGAGTCAACAATCAAGCAAAATTATTAATTTTTTGTTTCACATAGGCTTACATCACGAAAAGGACCTGGCAACGCAGGTTCCCATAACAACAGTATAGTAACTCGCTCTGCCTGCGTGCACTCTGCAAGAAAGGGGACGCTGCTCTGTTAACATTCACATGCTAAATGGCATCAATGTTCCCACTCGGATCAAAGCCTTGATAGAATGACAATACTTCCAGCTGTTCAAAGTAAGAGAGCCGACAAATCATATTTGGGTAATGCAATAACACTGCATTACTTGGATTAGTAACTGTAATATTTTTACTGTTTTGGAAATTGAAACCCCCTACACTACTTGTTACTGTGGAAAGTAATAATATTACAGTAATATATTACTAAGCAATGCGTTTCTGACCAACACTGCTTATACGTCATTTGTTCCCAACATACCTAGAGCGGCTACGACTGCGTCTCTTGTCTCTGGAGCGAGAACGCCTCTTGTGGCTGCTTCGAGAATTGTGGGAGTCATTCCTCGGACACAACTTTGGCACCGGTCTGCTTAAACAGGAAGGAGAGAAAAAAAGTAATTGACTAGAAATCACAATCATATGATCACAACTTTGTGCAAGAGAAATTTCTGAGAAAAGCTCTGAGTATTAGTTGGGCACCTGTGTTTCGAACGGGACCTTTTCCTGCGCGTTCTCGAGTGGGAGCGTGACCGTGAGGCTGACCGGCGTGACCTTATAGACCGACTGGAAGAAAGCTTCTTTATGTCCGCTAGAGGAAGAGCAGCAGCATCTGCATCAGAACAACTTCAATATCAATCTAAAACTTGACACATGCAGAAAATCTAAATGTTGTACCTGGTTCTATGGCAGCAGCAATGGTATTCTGGGCTTCTCTCACCCTCTTCATCACACTTTCTAGCTCCTTAGCAGCAGCCTGCGGCGTCATCTCTGGGGGTTTTACTATGGCGTTATTGGAATGATTAACCCTGAAAGACATAAATGAAATATCAACTGACAAATCACTAACAGGTATTTTTTTCTTTGTCGCAATTAGTGTCATTTTAAGCACAAGTCTGTTTCTTTGAGAACAACATTCGGAGTAAATAAATTACACATTTTTTATATGTAATAATGTCTGCCGTGGATCGTACTGCTCTGTAGTATGGTCTTTAAAAAAGGTCATACTTCAGGGGTCGGTCTCCAAACATGATTCCATTGAAGGTCAGGGCTCTGACGACGGAATCCTGCTCAACAAACTCTACAAAGGCGAAGCGTGTCGGCTGAGTCTCATCTCCAGCCATTCGCACAAACTTCACATCTCCCACCTGCTTGAAGAACTCCAACAGTTGGTCTGCAGTGGTGGTCTGCAGAAGGAAAGATAAACAAGACTGAATGACAACAAATTTGCAGCTACAGAATGTAAAGCTTTGAGACTGTCTGAATTACATTGAGGCTTTCCTAAAAATTACAACATGTTTGAGTTGTAATTCATCTTAATTCTCTTGGGCCTATATCGATCGGGTTGAGAATTAACTTATTCCACAAACCTAATTTAATGATTGGGTATCCTACATCATCAACGTTAAATGGTCCAACAACAACAACAAAATATTTCCTCTGACCATTATTAGTTGAAACTCTAATTTGTTCAGATCTGTCACAAATTCTTATGAACAGGTAAAGAATGAGATGGAAATAAGATATATTACATTACAATATCAATTAAGGGAAATGACTGCTGGCAAATAAAGATAGTTGCTAATGAAAACATAGTTTCGGTGATATTCTGTATTTGTCCTATTGTTTCTTATTAACAAATTGAGAACAATTAATCCTGTAAACAAATATTGCCTGTGTACTACCTACAGCTTGATATATCTTATACCTCTGTTGTCCGTAAACTAAATAAAAACACACACGAGCCACACAGACATGTGCAACAGACTCCACCGTGCCACTGTAAATACTCACTATTTTAAGTGTAAACACAGATTTGATATTGTTACCTGTGAGTTCAAGTTGCCGACATAAACGGTCCTCCTGATCTCATCGACTTTTGAGGGATCCACATTTCCCATGAGGGGGGGCTGGGAGAGCAATGATGCTGTAGGGTCCAGAGCAGACGACAGCCGATTCACTGTGGGAAGGTTCAGCTGCAGGGGTAAGACACACACATGCACACACAGTTTTACTAATGCTGCATTTCCACTGAATGACACACACCACGGCTCTACACAGCTATCTCTTTATAAGGAAACGTTGTGGATAGTAACCAGTCCTTTGTTTTGTGTGTTGAGCCAATAATAAAAAAGGACAGTGCAGACCACTACTGGTCAGAGAGAACAATCTAATAGGGGGACAGGGGACATGTCTATTTTTAAATTGCCAAGTAAATAGCATCTGTGATTTTTTAATTAATTGAAACAGATTTAAAGTGCATATATTATGCTCATTTTCAGGTTCAAAATTGTATTTAGAAGTTATATCAGAAAAGGTTTACATTTTCCCAAAACACCTTTTTGTTGTACTGCACATTGCTGCAGCTCCTCTGTTCACCCTGTGTGTTGAGCTCTCTGTTTTAGCTACAGAGTGAGGCATCCCACTTTTGTTTGATCTTTGTTGGGATTCACACATGCGCAGTAGCTAGGTAAGGACTACAAGCCAATCAGAAGCAGAGTATGAGGATGTGCCACGCGAGCAGCTAGGTGAGCGTTATAATTTGAGTTACAAAGTGACGCACGTTCGTCACGGAAGTAAAGGCTGGACTACAATGGAGCTGTTTTGAGCAGTTTGTGAACAGTGTTTTCTGTTGGAGATGATATGTCCCTTTGGGGGTGGACTTTGGGCTTTTTCGCTTTGTAAACCTATAACACGCACAAAAAGATAAATAACACAATAATATACTGAGGGGGTACTATGCCCAGTGGAAAACCAAAAAAAGAAAAGTACTGGTGACAAAAGTGAGATGAGTTTAACCATGCTGTGGAAATTAACCATTACATAACAGGCAAATAGACTACACAACAAGAGGACCAGAAGACGCTAACTCACATTCTGAAGTGGCGCTGGAGTAGGAATTGGTAGCAGTCCCCCTCCAGGAATCAGACTGGGTACTGGGGTGGCAGGTGCCAAAAGTGACAAAGCTTTGGCCTCTTCTGGGATTTTCCCTGCAGGACAGAAGCCGATATTAGTGAAGGCAATAGAGGGACTCTTATCACTGTCTCCTCTATGTCTGCACAATTAGCCCACTGTATTCTAGAGAGAAAGAGAGCATACACTTCCCTATACAACCTAGAAGTGTTCTACTGTCTACTAATGGAGACCGAGCATCCTTACTTTGCTTTTGTTAAATTATTATTCTCAGTCAATCTGAATTATTATTTTCAAAGAAAAGCTTAACTTTTTTTCAAAAAAATAAAGAACACTGATTTGTCCTTGGTCTCTTTTCATAGATTAAAAGAAAAGAAAAGAAAATACAATGCAGAGAATGAGTCAACACTTTGATGCATGGGTCACCTGTACTGGAAACATATTGGTCATGAACCATACGATATCAAGCATGGGCGCTTTTCCGTGGGGCGATCGTTTTCGCAGTGTTGGAAAGGTGTGCAACACAAGATAACCCCAATGGCTGCATCACTAATAGCACACAGGACATCAGATACAGAAAAGAACAACAATTTTAAGAACTGTAGGAAATGTTATCCAAGCCTTTGCTATAAAAACAACCAATTAGGAGGTTTGCTCATTCCATTAAAGTCTGCTGCTTTTTATAGCTGGAGAAGAGAGCTACGTTAAGACGAATAAGAAACAAAATAACTACAAATTCAGTTAATTAAAGCTGGAGGCACAGAGCATGAATTACAATTCGAAAAGTGATTACATATAAAATAACGGCGCAAAGTCTTAATGCATGTGTCACGCATTTCTAAGTTAAAAGAGAAAATGATGTTGAATGGAGAGTGACTGTTATTATATATTAAAACATCCATACCCGAGCTGTAGTGTGAGGAAAAAAACCTTTTACTACAGATTTCAGCACATGTGAAAAGCGCAAATAGAATTTAAAATATTCTACTGGGTCTCACTTTTATAATGTCTAGCCCCTCACTATGACAACAGGAGTAGCTGACAACAGAGTAAAGTGTTAGTGATCCTCTTAGCATCCCATGTGTGATACATATCCCACCGGTATGCCGTAGCAACCTGGACAGAATTCAATCACACACAAGCTGCAGCTGTAGCAGAAAGAGAGAGGGGGGTGGGGGTTGGACAATAATCAAAACAAACCAAAATAACAAATATAAACACAAAGCTAGAGATAAGCAATACTGTAGTTTCTAGATAGAGACAGTAGAGAGTGGACAACATGGGAAAGTATGAAAGGAAACAAACCAAAAAAAAAATAAATAAATAAAAAGAGACAAGGTGTCCATCTTGGAAGGTTCAGCAGGCTATTCTCCTGGTCACATTCCCCCTTGAAGGCTGCGTTGGCCCGATCGGGGATAGTGGCTTGGAAAACAATGCCTGACTCAGGCTAGTGTAGTGTAACAGCTGGGCCAGTCTAGTCATCTGATATGCACACATAATCACACAGAAAAAACATACAAAACCAAATTAATAAACTCATTAGCCATCCAGCACCAAGTCACGTGGACAAAAAGCATCAAGTTAGAGGTGATATCATTGTTTCGACTGTACACAAGGGAACAACAAGGGAAGGGCAATTTAAAGAAAAGGAGCACCACAAATGAAAGAGAGAAAGGGGATTGAGTTAGCTGTGATGCCATGAACTTACTTAGTCATTTCCATGAAACAAGTAACATTAATGTCAGTTTATTAACACAAAAAACACGCTACAAGATTCCTCAGAATCCAGTGTTTACAGTGAGGTAAATAATGCGGTCTGCAAGTCTTGCAGATTCAAAAACATTCAACATAGGTCTAATGTTATCTGTAGAAACCACCTTGTGACAGCAAACAGAAACCTTGGCTGTGCGCTACTAAGACATTATCTTGCTAGCTTTTATTAAGGTGATACAACCAATCACCTGTGTCAAATACTTGTGACAAAAATGGAACTACCCAATGGCACAACTTGCCAATTTTCCATGTGAACAGAAAGAAACCAGAATTCAACCAAAACACCAAACGGTTGAATTCAAGGGGAGGAGGCCATAGCAAGTCCACTGAGACAACTCAGACACTTTATTTTGTATTCCTTTGAACGAAACGGTCTGCACTCACCTTCCGCACATGGTACTACTATCAAAGCTCTGTCAATAAAAACTGTATTGGTGAGATGTTGGGCCACACCAACACTGGAGGGGTCTCGGTACTTTATATAGCACACTTTGGACGAGAAAGACAGAGGGGCATTGCTGTGAAAGAAAACACAAATAGAAAAAGGCGGGTTAGTTATTTATTACAACCGTGAATTCTTATTTGTTATGTTTATATGCACCGCAGAAAGGCCGCAGAACCGCGGTGTTGCCTATCTAGCCATCCCAGGGAAGGTTGCACTTACTCGGGCGGGTATAGCCGTAGCTCCTCGATGTCTCCCAGGAAACCGAACAGAGTGCGCATCTGCTCGCTGCTCACAGCCGAGGACAGGTTGGTGACCTGGACGACGGTAGTCCCTGGTATCCCGCTCATTGCGCAAACTAATGAAGCCGTTACCTATCTTTAAAGCGTAGAAATTAATTATTTATAAAATGTATTTCTCAGTCACCCCGCTCGGCGATATGCAGAATTCACAGTATAGCCAGCTTGGCGAAGCGAGAGGTTCTTCTCTTTCCTCCTTCTACTTCTTCTTCTTTAGGATTTTAGGGAAGCCGGCAACCAAAAAGTAGCATTGCTGCCATCTATGGATAGCACATTGGTGCACTATATCCTGTTAAAATGCCCAGTGTGTATTCAAAGTGAGAAAAAAAACAACGTTTTCCCCTCCCACTTGACCTTAATTGTCTATGCGTTTGGACCTAAACCTACTTCTAAAATACTTTACAAGTACTATTAACGTGGTTGTCAATATACTTTAAGATGCAATACCGCCCCCTATTGTATTGGATGGTACATTATTACCCATGGCCCCAAGCAACGGAAAGATACTCACACGTACGGTGACGGAGAAAGTATTCTGACCATTAATCAGACCGTTTACTTATACTTTAAAACACCACGCTGTGATGTGTTGTGTCCATGCATCGTTGTGCCACACAGTGAACGTGGAGCCTTGGGGGAACCCTGAGCTCCTCTCTATCACACCAATGGCAAGTAAAAAATGTAAAATGATATGATGTATACATTGGGGCTTTATTATTACCTCTGTGAAGGAAGTTATGTTTTCAGTTCAGTTGATTTACACCATGGCCCAATTTTGGGCCACGTGCTGGAAGGATGCAGTTATTTTTATTTCAGTTAATAAAATATGTTATTTTTACACCTGTTTTAATTTAGTTTTAGTTAATGTATTCCCGACGAGAGATTCATTCTGGGTTTAACCTGGTAAGGGAGCTGGGTCAGGTGAGTTCAAGATCAGTTATTTATGGAAACACCTAAAATACACACACAAGTCCAAACAACTTACATATATACACTCACCGGCCACTTTATTAGGTACCCCATGCTAGTAACGGGTTGGACCCCCTTTTGCCTTCAGAAC
>NC_048422.1:21207228-21211442 GCF_013103735.1 Etheostoma cragini | reverse complement strand
TTTATCATTGTTGCATATAATGTCTCTCATTCGCTCACGCACGGACACGCACGCACGCGTCAGTAAAAGTCATGGCAACAGAATGTGATGTAGTGACCAAGGTGATGTAAATAGCTGCAGGCCTTTCGAATTTCTTTTGCATTTGGACTTGACACAAGTTGACCTGCAAAAAAAAACCCGCACAGTTGAAATTCTTGGAGACCTGATCACCTGGAAAACAACTTCTGAAAACAAACTGATACCTGGAGAAAAAACATACAGCAGTAAAACTACAGCCAAACCTACTGTAATTTCCTGCTAAAATGACTTCTAGTGGAGCCCCTGCGGCGGAAGTCCTGTCGACCACACGGAGAATTCACTTTCCACGTGAGACATCTTTTAATATCATGCCAAATGTATTTATTTTATTATTATGATCATTAAATCCTTAATAGAGACATTTACAACACATGTAATTATGTTAATTTGTTATGTTAAACAAAAGAATTATTAGGCTATATTTTTAAAAATGGCCTGTTAGGAAAATACAGTTTTTGGTGACACTTTTTCACACGTTTTCTCGGTATAAAATAATAATTTTATGGTAATAATGACTGAGGATGGCGGGACGTGTGTGAATTATGTTAAAAATGGTGTAGGCAGTGGTTTGAAAACACATTTTTCGTCGAAAATGTTAAAAAAGGGTTAGGGTTACAAGATGGCACCTGGGTCATTTTTCGAATAATGCCAAAAAAATGCACTTTCCTGTGCACCATGGAAACGATGGAACTTTAGAACGGATCGGAACGTGCAGGTGTAATCAAATCAGTGCACGTTCCTTTGAGAACACCTACGTTTGCTGCTTAAAACGTATCGTGTCGTGTGTTTTGAAATTGACATAATCACAACGTGTGATGTAGCCTAATTCCCAGACACTTCTGATCAATGTTATCATGAGTCTGAATGAAGGAGATGACGTGAACTAAAGTGTCTGACAGTTAATGGACCTAAACTAAAGCTGTTCAGTAATCTCCCCAGAGCTTCTACTTCCCATGTTTGCATTGTCATAACATTGAAATATGCTTTGCTTGTTCACGTGGTATTCTCTTGTAACGTTAAATGGAAGAGATGAGGTTGGGTTGTCATGCAGTGACTGTGCTCATCCTGCGTTCAAGAGGCCACAGTCTCCCCAACGCTGCATGATAGGAAACCATAGAAACCAAATGAATTTGGGGAGTGGCTAAATATAAAAAATATTTATAATTTTTTGAAGAGGCACATATTGGTTGGTTTTGTTTTTCTGGAGAAGCCCTGTTGTTAATCAGGCGTTTAAGCGTGCGTAATTACGCACGCATATCTTTGCGCATCAAACGTTTTTGGTTACATCTGTGTTTTTCACATATTATTGCAAATGTTATACTATGCTCTTGAAAAAAACAACAGTTCCCACAGTGTCATGGACATTATCTCTTCTCTCCATATCACTGAAGAGTCAGGGCCACCTGTTTTGCCATCAGATATTCAACCGGAATGTGTTGCAACATGACAGAATTAAGGCATATTGCTCTGACTGCTATTACACTGATCTGACTTTTTTGTTGTATTAAATAACAAGTAATGTTTTCAGACGCTAAAACAGAAACGTGAAAAGGGTCTTTACGTGGAATTATGTCTTGCAAAATCAAGATTTAAATATTCTTCCCTTGCTGAGTAGAGACAGTAGTAATGAATGTCTGACTAAATACTTAAGGTTAATAATAAATACTTAACCTGGATCACTTTTGCTCTTCAGTCCCTTATTACTGATACTGTGCTCATCAAAGGGACAATACAAATTATTATGATTTGGATAAATTCATCACAATTTAACATGTGCTGCTGCAGACTGTTATTGCCTGACTAAAATGTCAAAGTATCTGTACAGCACCCCAGTCAACATTGTTCTTTAAATGAAGAAATATATGTTAAAGATCATTATGGAGTAGTTTTGTGTAATATTGAGCAGTGTGTACAGCTTTTACTGACATATGTCTGAGAGGCCCCATGTAAACTATGAAAGAGTGGAAAATAGTTTAGGCAAGAATTAGAACGTTTTCTGAATCCAGGTCCCTCAAAAAGTTGACAGCTGCATGGGAAAGTGAGCTGCTGAGGCCCACTGCCCCATTCCTGTTAAATCATTTTGAACCATGGCTGCTGTCTCACATAGAGATAGCATTTTCATTATTTGCTCTTATTTGAAATATCATCAACAGTCCTGCATTACTGTTTCCAGTGAGAATGATGTACAGCAAATCTTTATTTAGCATTTGGCGTTCAAATATGGCATAATTTATCTAAAATGTATCTAATTTATCTGTAATCAATGTTTTTTAAGCAAAACCTTTAGATAATTATGTGAGAGCAGTGTTATGTGAAGATATATCTAACTTGAATGCGTCCTCAGATTACTCTCGTCCCGTCACAATGTTAAAGATAACAGCAGCAGAACAGCCCAATATTTGATCTTATGTGTAGATGAGGCTATGGCACCGTGTTCCTTGGTTATTTTTCTACACAGTGCTTGTAACGCATCTGGTGAAAAATGATTAATTAGGCATTTAATCCTCCTGTTTAAGTCTGTGTTTTGGAAGTGGAGAATGTGACTTTTTTGAATACATTTTTGAATCCTCAGGTGGTTTATTCGGGCCTCCGAACCCTGACCGCCCTGTCGCTGTGATCGCCCCCTACAACCCAATCCTGCCTGATTACCAGGACGACGAGGAAGAGATTGACGTTGTTGGGGAAGGTGATGTGGACGGGCTTCAGGAGGCTGGGCTTCAGGAGGCTGAGCCTCAGGGAGGTAATGCGGAAGGTGAGCAGCAGTTTCCACCACTGCACAATGGGGTGGAGGAGCAAGAACAAGAGCAAGTTCCTTTTCCTGTTAACTACCCTGTTGACTACCCTGTTTACTACCCTGTTTACTACCCTGTTTACTACCCTGTTCCCTACGCTGTTCCCTACGCTGTTCCTCAACCTTTTCCTCAAGCTTATCCTCATCTCCCATATGCTCCTTACGGCTTTCACCAAGCTCATTACGCTTATCCTCATGCCCCTGCTGATCCTCCTGCTGATCCTCCTGCTGAACCTTTTCATGATCCTATCATACCTGCTGTTGAAGATTTACTGGCCGGGTACAGGTATGAGCAATCTGAAGAGGACGAGGAAGAGCACGAGGATGAAAACGAGCACGAGCACCAGCACCAGCACCAGCACGAGGACGAAGACAACTCTGAGATCGATGTTGTTGGACTTGATGTCTCTGAACTGGATGCTGAGCACATCTGGCCAGACGTCCTAGACGATAGTTTTGACGAGGCAGTCCTTCCTGAATCCCCTGGCCTCGGCTGCTCCAGGAGACGCAGGCACGAGAGCGACAGCGAGGAGGAGAGTCCTGCAAAGAGGGGGAGGTGGTCTGATGTGTTGGATTTGTATTAACTCAACAATGGATGGGCTGACATCCCTCCTTGAAACATCGAAGCATGTCCATACCTGCCCTTCATCACTTCGGCATAACAATAGGGCCAATGACGCCCAGGGTAGCTTTTGCGTCTGGCAGGGCTGTACATATCTATTTGTGTATCTCTTCATTTTTGCATAGGGGATCGATCGACCCTGACGGCCGTCCTTTGCGTCTTGCAGGGTCGACAATGCCTCAGGTAGCTCTTGCGTCTGGCATGGTTGTCGACTCCCCGTGCATGTAGCCTTTGCGTCTGGCGGGGCTGATGAAGACAAGGGTAGCCTTTGCGTCTGGCGGGGCTGATGAAGACAAGGGTAGCCTTTGCGTCTGGCAGGGCTGTCAACACCCCAAGTTGCGTCTTGCACTGGGGCTTGCTTGGAAATGTTTGCATATATATATTTGTGTATCTCTTCATTTATGTATGGGAAAGAGATCGACTGTATTTCTGTCACCCTGACGGCCGGCCTTAGCGTCTTGCAGGGCCGACAAGGCCTCAGGTAGCTATTGCGTCTGGCATGGTTGTCGACTCCCTGTGCATGTAGCCTTTGCGTCTGGCGGGGCTGATGAAGACAAGGGTAGCCTTTGCGTCTGGCAGGGCTGTCAACACCCCAAGTAGCGTCTTGCACTGGGGCTTGTTTGGAAATGTTTTGCATATATATATTTGTGTATCTCTTCATTTTTGCATAGGGGATCCATCGACTGTATTTCTGTCACCCTGACGGCCGGCCTTAGCGTCTTG
>NC_048422.1:21133688-21207128 GCF_013103735.1 Etheostoma cragini | reverse complement strand
TGTGTATCTCTTCATTTTTGCATAGGGGATCCATCGACTGTATTTCTGTCACCCTGACGGCCGGCCTTAGCGTCTTGCGGGGCCGACAATGCCTCAGGTAGCTCTTTGGTCTGGCAGGGCTGTCGAATCCCCGTGCATGTAGCCTTTGCGTCTGGCGGGGCTGATGAAGACAAAGTTACTTTTGCGTCTGGCAGGGCAAGGAACCTTCAGCTTGGTCGTCGTTCAAATGAACACAATATTCCCTCCCTTCACAGTGAAGCTGACAGCACTGTGTGCAATAGGGATAAAACAACTGCACTGATATAAGAAGCTGGAAAAAAGCTTTACATTCAAAGAGAAGACAGAGCACTTTACTCCCATAGCATCAATTGACTGGAAATGCACTAGACACCAACAAAAAAAGAACATCCAAATATGAGCAAACCTCACGGAACCAAGTGAGGCGTGTGTGTAATGAAAGGCTGCCTGCAGTTGGAGGACTGCAGACAGCCCTCCATTAAACACTAAACTATCACTAAAAACAACTGCACTAATACAAGAAGAAGGAAAAAAATCTGCAATATCAAAGAGAAGACAAAGCACTTTTATTCCCATGTCATCAATTGACTGGAAATGCACTGGACACCTGCCAAAAACCGCACCTCCAAATATATGAGCAAACCTCATGGCACCAAGAAATCTCCCCAAGGACAGTTTGAAGATCTTCATCCAGAGGTTAAAAATGCCTAAATTAATATTGCCAAAAAAGGTACAGTAACAATATGAAATATGTATTATTTATATTATTCAGTGATTTAGAGATTATTTGTCTTACTAACCATTTTTGTCTGACTTCACTCTGATCTAACTCACCACCTGACCTGTTGTTCACTGTGGACGAAAAACGTAAGTACGAGTGTTTGACTTAAAATTATAATATAAAGACAAAAAAACATACTCTATACTACACCTGCTTATTCATATACTATCAATTAATAGTTCAAAGATTATTTGTTCGTTTTGCTAACCATTATTTATTGTCCCACCTGAGTCGCTGCTGTTCACTGTGGATGAAAAAAGTAAGTATGAGCTTCAGACTAGTAGAGAAAGTGACAATAAATCAATATTATGGAACCTACCAACAAACTGTATGCTACATCTATGGGTTTATATAATATCACTTATTTAGTCTTTTAAAAAAATGATTTGTCTATCTTACTGACCATTATTTATTGTTCCCTCTTACCTGAGCCAGCGCTGCTGTTCACTGTGGACCAAAAAGGTGAGCACCAGCTTCTGACTTAAGAGAAAGGGACTTAGAATAATCTAATGTAAAGACAAACTAAGAAATTTGTGTTTTTGTGTTGTAATTTATTTGGATCATCATTAAATACTATGCTTATCCATACTTCTTCAATAATTCAAATATTGTTTGACTAACCATTTCAACATACCTTTGTCCTACTCCGCCATGTACGAGCCTCTGACTTGACTGGGAAGGTAATAACATGTTATTTTGTAAACCTGGTTCTCAGTGTTTTAATAAGTAAACAGTAATTTGTATTACTCACTATCGTTTATCTTTTTCTTCTCTTCCTCCACCTCCTGAGCTGCTGCCGTTCTCTGCATGTGGACAGCAAGGGGATCGGCTTCTGACTTATACAATGATAAAGAACGGTAATGTATGTTATTATGTAAAATATAAGCATCTGCTCATCCTTATAACTTATTCAATATCTCAAAGATTATGTGTCTTACTTTTTCTGTCTCACTTAATATCTTTTCCTCACACAGTTCCTATAGAGCTCAACAAAAAAGATAACTTCTTTAATATTTCATTGCTCTAGTAGTCAGTCAGGAGTCAATCCTATTTTATCTTAACTTTACTAGTTTGGTTTTGCATTTAATAAAAAACAGTCTTTTAAAATTACACTGTATTCTGTGTTTTTTTTTTTACTTCAGTGATGTTAGTTAAGACAATGGTTATTTAGATAATTAAGTGGTTTCTAATGTCATACAATGTATAGTGGTTTAAAGGGTCCTAAAGAGCAGGTCCGCTTCAGAAATGGGAGACAGAGCGTACTGAATCATGTAGGCCCTGCAAAAGATCAAAAAATCTAAACACACGGGACACACTTCCTTTATATCAACATAATCTATGAATAACAGGAAATCTGGAAATGTACATACTTACATATTATTTTGTTTAATGCATTTGAAATTGCTGCTTTATTTTTTGCTATACAAACCACAGTTAAAGGTTTGTGTAATAACTATTTCATGAAGTAATTAAGCTTCAATTAGGGTGTGTAAGACAAATGCTTCCTCCACACATACAAGTCTATAGAGGAAAAAAGGATGAAAAACATGGTTTGGCCTGAGGGTGGCACTATAAGTATGGCCCATGTTGTTACGTGACAGAATACTCATTCAACACAACACTCACCAGTCTGATCTAGTCAAAAATGGAAACATTTCTGCTAAATTTTAATGGAAACTGACTGCTGAAGAAAATAATACATTTCAGAGGAAAACAGAGGAAGCCCAACGCAAATTACAATTTAGAACATCGTGGTTTGAGTGTGTAAAAGGCCTTCAGCACTGTTAAACCGACAGTGTGAGTGTGTAGGATGTTACAGACTACTGCTTGCTTCTTCTAAATAGGACCTAAACTCATTATTGGGATTACTGGTGCTATACCGCTAATTTAATCGCTGTATACATCTCATACTGTAACCAATGCAGCCTAAACACACACAGTCCACTGTACATGCACACTGGACTGTGCATCTGGCCTGTTACCATTTAAAGATGACCCCAGAGGATGAAATGAAGACAGAAGAATCCGTTGCTAAAGAGCATTAGTTTATTTTCCACAGGTTACTTCAGAAACAGGTAATTATGTACAAAAATCTGGAATGTTGGATAAATGCATATCAATCATCTCACTGTGGCTGTTTCAAAAGAAACCTTAGAAATACTAGCTATACATTAAAATGAGTGCCTCTGCATTGCAATTTATTGCTGGTTTTACAATCGCAAGTCACTATTGCCGCTATTAATTCTTTTCTCAATTTTTAAGAGTATTTACAATTTGATTAGTAAGGTCTAAAAACCACAGAAGACTAAATAAATAAGAATGTGGGAGCATATGAAACCTACCGGACATGAATGAAGAAAATGTGACTTTTATTTCCCTAGATAATCTACGATGTCAGACTTTTTTTGCCATGAATATAAAGTGACTTACCACAGAAATTTCCTCCCCCCACTCTTAAAAAGTCAACAGCAAACACCATCAAATTAATAGAAATTATATAAACAGTTCATGTGTAAAATACTACGTTATGTGAAAAATTTGGGAAATACACATTATTAATGTAATTTACTTGTGAATAAATGACCAATTCAGATTTAGCTTTTATAAAAAAATAAAACAGCTTCACTTCGAACAGCTACCTTAAAAGAGTGTGACTGTTATTATTAAAAGGGGTATTTAATTTGGTTAATTACCACAGTGTTTTACGGGTCAATCTTAACTACATATGGGAACAGTAGGTGACACACTCCGCTGTAAACAAGACGAGGGAACGCCGTTTGCTGAAACACCGAGAGAACATTCGATTACAAACTATTCAGTGGTCACACATGCATTGTTCAGGCCTTTACTCACTTTGTTGATCATTTCCATTTCTTTTGGAAACACGTCTCGAAGAGTTTTCATTAACCAGTGAATGAATATTAACAGAGAGGTGACATGTTGCCTTTAAAAAAAACTTCTATCCTTCTGACACTTCTTTGACAAACATTAGGAATGTTCTGAGATGCAGCTTTGACTTGATTTTCAACGGTGTAAGTTAATTTTGCACAAATAAACATCAGGAATTATGGTAATCTAAGTGACAAACGGTAAAAAGCTCTTCTTAGGCAAAGTGACACAAACATTCACTTATACACAATGCAGAGAAATCTTTTGTTTAAGCAATGCTGTATATATTTCCTGTGCTATTTCATTACAAAAAACAATTCTTCACAATATAAAATTCATGTAAAATCCTCGGTGATCACTAAAAGACTGTTTAAAAAAAAATGCTATCCGATGTTTCTGAATGAAAATGAAGGCTTACTTTTAAGCCATTATGCTGCAAAAGTACTCAGAGGGATGTGAACATGTGAATATTGCTTGGGTTCTGGGGTCAGAGGTCCTCCCCTAGTCAAACAGTTCATGGTCTGTGGCACTTGACAACGTGTTTCTCCCGACTCTACTCTGTACAACAAAGGAAAACTGCTCCAAAGTGATCCAAAGTAAAAAGCATGATACATTTTTAGACACAAAAGGCAAACTGTGGTCTTCTCCCATGTAAAAAATAAAACTGACATATGTTGAAACCCCTGCAAAACAAACACTTATCCCACTCCTTTCTGCCTGAAAGATGAAGCCCTTAAAAAAAACAAAAAAAAAAAACAGGAAAAGTCCAACGTTGACTTGTTCTTTTTCAAATATCTTTCTGTCAGTTGTCTGCTACTTTTGCCTTCTGGCCACAATTTCCAAACTTGCTTTGGTTAACTAGCATAACCGCCATATCTTTCTCTGCTTAAAAGAATAGTTTTTTCTTTTTTGGAAATACAGTGCGTGTATTCACTTTCTGGAGTAAAAAAGATCAGAGTAGCGGAGAGGATCGATAGCTACCGCTCTTATTGCTCCTGCGTAAACATTCCCAAAATGTCTAACTTTGCTTTAAACTAAAGCTTTTGATTGGCAAAACAGATTAAGGTTGAGCAAACATGCTATACCTCTCCTCTCCCATTTTACCAATATTTAAATCTCTTATTAAATGATCAGACGCAGACTCCTCCCCAACATCTGAGTCGCTGGGATTCCTTCATAGGGCGAGGGGTTGTTTCCACACAGGCAGTGGTCTGGTTCGCTGATATGCAGGGCAGTCGCTGCGAGGATGGAACTGGGAACAGACGTGTCTGTACGCTGGAGGGTGCTCACAGGTTTATGGAAGCAGGGGCGGATGACTTCTCAACTCTTTCAGCTTGCAAGAAGAGGAAAAAAAGAGAAAAAAAAAAAAACCTTTTCCAAAAAAAAAAAAAAATAATAATCAAACCCCTCCTTGACCTACATTCGTCTCCACATGAAAAGCACGTAACATTGTCCTCCAAATATGAACGCACGGCAGACAAGTAAATGGTTTCAACATCTAAAAACAATATGTATAAAAAAGAATAAAAACAAGCTAACTGAATGACAGAAGAGAGGGAGCTCTGTCCAGAAGTGGTCAATTCATGTCAATCTGCAGGGATACAACCTACATCTATGTATTTAAAGAATTTCAGAGTTTGGGACAAAAAAAAAAAAAAAAAGATGATCTGTACAGAGACCACAGTAATCATTTGCATCAGAGCAGGTCACATCTTCAGCTTTTTTTGTATAAAAATATATATACCACAGTGATGGCCTTTTGAGGACTCGTACTTGCAGAGGTTTGCCGCCGTCTCACTCTGATCCACTACATTCAGTGGTTTTCCCTGTTTAATCAAGGCTACGGAGATCTCTTCTATAAATAGTCCCGACAGATATCAACAGGTCAGTCTCCTCGGTGTATAAAAATATGAAAGTCAACAAAAATGTCTCGGTTTGACTCTTTTCTCATGTCCCTCTTCTTTAGAGGTCTTAGTTGAGTCTATGCTTGCGCTTCTCTGATGATAGTCAAATCCACAGTGTTCAGAAACGTCTTCAGGAGGGACACTGCATACCCATGATCTATATTCACAAAGCTATAGCCATTTGCCTGTGAGAAGAGACAGATTTGTTTTGTTAATGTGGAGAAAAATCACACTAAACCTTGAAGTAATAACGGAAAACTTTGACGAGAGCTTCGTTAAATAAGCAGAATACCTGAATGATTTTATCGCCAGGCTGAAGAATCATGGATGCCGGTCCGTCAGGTTGAACCCTTGTCACAAATATACCCTGAAATATTATGGAAAATATCATATTAACTACATATATGTTACAAGTTGCAGAGTTTTATTGAACGTTTCCCAAGTAGCTGTACAAAATTTAATTTCTATAAAAAAAAAATACAAAGCTTAAATGGAATATATAGTGTGGTACTATAGTTAAAGAAAAAAATAGAAAAGACTTACATTGTCATCTGGACGAAAGGGATTTCCCCGGCCTCCCACTCCTCCTGATATACTGAAACCCAGCTCGGGATTCTTCTCTACTTTCAGACGGATCTAAAACACACCCACATACTTTCATCAGCCACTTAATCACAGCGCTTCACTGTTCATTACACAAGTCCCCAACATGAGCTTTGAGCCGGTTAGGGTGCAGGTATTTTTTTAATCTTATCGGCCTGCTAGCAGTATATAAATCTAAATTCTTGAGAACAAACAAGAACACAAGATCAGATTCTTACAGCCTAAAATTCCCTTGGGCATGAAAATGAATAAGCTTATGACCTAAGTTAAAAATACTTTTACATCTGTCTGTTAAAAATATGAAGCTACATCCAGCTGGTGGTTAGCTTAGCATAGTATAAAGACCAGTAACAGGGGGAAAACAGCTAGCTTGGTTCTATCCAAAGTTAACAAAATCAAACGACAAGCATCTCTTAAGCTCACTGATTAACATTTAAATCTTTATGTTGTTCTGTTTTCAGTGTGCGTGCTACGCTATGCTCAGCGAAGCTAACCAACTTCTGGCTGTAGCCGATGGGAGAGTAGTGATCCCCCAATCTGTCAAACTATTATTGCACTCAAACTTCAGCCAAGCAAATGAAGAATATCCCCGAAATCAAATTAATTGTTAAAAAAAAAAGATTCTGTATTTCGTCAAAGTTCTTTGACACAATCCTTCACCTCTTGCTGCTGTGTGTCTTGCGGGATGCGTGGGGGCCCCTGGGGTGGATGGGAGACTTTGAGCATCAGGTAATCAATGAGCTGCTCTCTGGAAGGGTGTCGGGCCATGGGCGCCTGGCTCACCTGAGCACGAACAGAAGGGCCCATCTGACCGTTCATCAAAGGCACCTAGGGAACAAAAACACACAGATGAAGGAAAGTTATTTTTTTAATTTGATGACCACATTTTTTCTCTGCCGCTAAACGTATGTGCTGAACCTACTTTTCTGTGGGGGTCCATGGTGTAGCTCTGCTGCCCTTGGGGAAACACATCATCCTGAAAGGGGAAGAAAGTGATGATCATTAAGATGGTGCCCAAACTTCACTCAACTGAAACACATTTACAGCAAGAGATAGACGGATTATTAGACACTGACACAAACATTTTTCATGTCTGGTAATGACATTGAGCCGTGATGTGTTGCTTTGGAAGGATCTGAAAGGGACACGTCTAATTCAAATGAAATTAAACTGAAGTTTCTATTCAGACTCTAATCAGCATCTAATTCTGAATACTTACTAGCTTATAAGGGGGTTACACAACACTCTTTCAGCACTTTTCCCTCTCCTCTACAGATTCTAATAACCACTTTCTAAATCCCTAAGACACACACCACTAACCACTTACCTTTTGCAAACCCAGTTCTCATCCCCACATACAAAGTGAGAGGATATGAAGTGATTCTGAAGTGATTGAAAGTTAAAATGAAAATGATGAATGAGGGAACATGACAATTCAAAGTTCAGTTTAAAAAGGAGAAGAAAATCACGGCTGCTCAGACACATTACAAACACAGGATTCGATTTTGACAGGGTGGAGGGATAACGCACACCGGGATGATTGTGATGTTAGAACATCTGGCAGGTTCAGAAGGGGTGTTTTGGACTATACATGACTTTACATTTCTGATTATGAGTCACTAGAAATACAAATCTCCATCTGCACTATAACAAGACAAACATCTTTCTTGTTCATCACTCGAATAAGATGTGGTAGACTAAATTAATTATGCCACACTGCCTGTACGTTTTGCAAGGAAATAGATTTGAAATGATGTATTTGATTTGAGTTGTCTTTCTGTAATTCCATCATGAAAGTAGTAAAGCCACTACACAAATTTGGAAAAGGGTAAAAAAAAACAAAAACACATTAGCAGGCCCCTTTTTAAACAAGCCTAACCGCATTAGATTAAGAGGAACTAGACAACAAACTTAGAGAAGACAGTCACATTTACGTAGAAAGGGTCTGTGGTCGTGAGAAATCAGACGGTAGGAGAGAAATTATACTTTCACTTGCCTATAAAAGGACAAGTGAAAGATTCTGAGGTCAGTGATCACTTCTCAACATCGAGGAGAGAAGGAAACAGACATTTCTCATCTTCTAAAGGATGTGAAACTAGCAGGAGCTGGAAGCCCTGGGTAAGTATGAGCTGCAGGAGCTAACTTCAGGTTCACAGTACTCACACAGAAGCCCAGAGCTCCGTAGGGCTGTCCGACCCTGGCACTAAAGACCAGGGAACCTTGGCTGGCATGCATATCCCTACAGCTGCCGTAGTGAGACCAGCTCAGCGGAGCGTTATTGGAATTATAGGAGCGAGACAGCGCATTCTGAACAGAGGGACGACATGGAACAACCAGCACCAACCGACATGTCAGCCGAGGCCATGCAATCCACCAAATGAGCGATGACATAAAAGACACAACAAAAAAGATTTACAGCATATACAGACAAACATGCAGTTAGGAATACTGTGCATACAGCTGGGTTAGTAAGCTTTGATAAACTTCTAACTACATATTAAAGGGTCGGTTCACACAAATATCTGCAATGGTATGCAGTCATACAGGCTTGGTTTTCTTTGCCCATGTTTTTTTGAGTCACCCAAATGAAGTGAAAGATTAAGATAGCTGGAACCAGTGTCTCTTATGGCGTCTTTCCACTGCATGGTACTCAAGGGGGTAAGCCGCTCTCCACAACGTGTAGCTCCTATGGCGCCATTTGGAAGCTAACAAGCCATCAACTGCCGTTAACATTCCATGTGCTATTCATTTTGACCTCATGTTGATAGCCAATAACTTTTCATCTGAAGCGTTTAAAGAGTTGTCCGTTGTTTATTTCTAAAGAAACAACCATGCATAAAAGGCTCCATTACCTTGTATCTCACGTTATGGCTCAATAGAAGACGTTTTTGTAAAACTAGGCTAACGATTGTGTGATCACATCCACGTCATCGGGCTCAGTTGGAGGCTGCGCAGTAATGCTCAGCTATCACTGGAAAAAAGTGCTTCTAAAAGCCTTCACTGGTCTCTGTCCAGAGCAACAGTATCCATTGGTCCATTTCTTTAACTCTCTATGATGGTACCTCCTCGACTCGCCTCAACTAAATTGGTTTTCTATTATGATAAAAAGTCCCTGGTACCTGCTAATAGGTACTTTTTTTTCAGTACTACCTCGTTGAGGTATCTCCTCAAGCGAGCTAAAGCGATACCAAAAGTTGTTGTGAAAACCTGCAGACTAATGATTGGTCGGAGAGAATCGTCACTATTCACTGAGTCATCATTGCTACTTCTACTACTATCTACTACGATCATTGCGACAATCGGGGAGTGTCCCGAACAAACCCGCCCCGATTAAATGGTTTACCCAGCGTTTTTGTTTTGCTGCCTCCAGTTTCTTTTGAAATATTTTCACGTGCTGAGAATCAAAAGCAACACACCTTTGACGTTCTGTGTGTTTGTGTGTTGCATTATCCTGCTATGGTGACCAGCCACGGCTCACCTCAAGCATTAGACGGTACTAATCTACAATGGAAAAATCAGGACGGGGCAACGCGGGTGTGCCGTGTTGAGCCGAGCTGATCAGAGCAGGTACCATGTAACGGAGAAACGGCATTAGATGATGGCCACTGATGTAAGGTAATGAGTACAATATGAGATGATATCAAACCCCATCCCTACACCTTTGAAATGGAGGTGAAAGGAATTTTGTGTGTGGTGCTCACAACACTGAAACAATTACATACAATTTAGCAGCAACATCCCTCCCAAAAAGCAAATCCTCTTCTTCTGGAGATATCACACGGAGGTTTGCGGATTATTCAGATTTACTGGGACCTTGTTTCTAGAAAGACACATTGCTGGTAATTTGTTGTAGTTTCTCATAGTTATGTGCACCACAAACTAAATTCCTTTCACCACTATTGTATTGGGTTAGTAGCAGAAATCTCAGAGGCCGATACCTCAAAGTCTGGGCAAACAAAACCTAAACCATCTGCAGGGCTATGTGTAAGTGACACGTCTTTTTGTAAATGGGTGAAACCACCCTTTAAATTGGGCAAATGAAAAGATTTGCAGATATTTTCTTCTTATTGACATGATGTTGCAATACTGGTACCATCAAATAATTTAAGCTAATGTAAGAGGCATCTTATACTTTTGTGAGTATCTTGTTTTGCTGCCATGAAAGGATGATTTGATTCATACTGTTGGTCAAATTAAAGTGTGAGCTTTAAGTCATAAGGTAAAACGTTTTGCAAAACAAACCACCCTGAAACGTTGTTCACCAGCATTTACAGTAATACTTTTTTTTTTTTTTACCTTTTCCATTTTCTTGGCCTCAATGTGCCGCATCACTTGGTCTCTCCAGTCAACTGGCACCCTTCCTGCTCCAACTCCTCCTGACACCTGCCCAGGCCCATCCAGCAGCGAGTGCTCAGACTTCACCCTGGTGTTGTGCCTTTTGCTGGGGCTGCTTTGCTGGTAGTTGAAATCGCTGACAGACATGGTCCTCTCTGGAAGCTCATGTGGCTGCGGCCTAGCTCCGAGAGACCTGGATGCGCCGGGTACATCAATGCTGTAAGTGCGAGCTGAGAGGGGCCTCTGCATGGCCTGGCTCATTGCCAGCGGCCCCCTGGCGAGGGTGTGAATGTCCCTGTATGTCATGTATTCCCCGTCAGGCACCTGTATACGCCTCGGGTCACCCATGGAGGCTGTGGAGGTGGTACTGCTTTGCCTCTGCAGAGTGCTGCTTCTAGCCTGGCCTCCCGTCGAATGAAGTCTCTCCTTAGTCCACATGTCCCCAGGGGATTTAGGAGCCATGGGAGGCCCCCGCTGCTGGGGTTGTAGAGGGTAAGGAGGTGCTTGATTACGGTTGGAGTAGTTTGTGTTGGCAAGTGAGTGTGGAGGAGGAGGAAGGTAACCTTGGTGCTCGGGGGGAATGGGCGTCCTCTGGGACCAGAGGCCCTCTTTAGGCATGGCACTGCTCGTGTACTGTATGTTATACTGAGGAGGAGGGATGCCCATGGCCATGCTGGAGGAGACTGCATACCTGCTGGTGCTAGGTGGTTTAGAGGAGGAGAGCAGGTCTGAAGAAGATGCAGAGGAGCCAGGGTAGATCTGGAGAGTCTGGTCATTGAGTAACTGACTGGCTGACTTGCTCCGGACTATGCTTTGGCCCTGAGCTCCTGGCCCGGCTCCTGCAATCCTCATTCCTGTTGAGTCAAAGGAGTCATCATCCCCATCAAAAGAGTACAGCTTCAAGCCTCCTGTTTCTATGTTGCTGATACTTTGAGACTTCACCACCTGTGGGGGATGGCACCTTTTGTCTGGAGACAGTTCCTCTGTGCTGCGAGACAGAGACATGTCACTGCTGGCTGTTACGCCTGTCGAGGCCACATGCACAGCAGATGTCTCTACTCTCGTTGCTTGGGTTTTGTTCCCAAGACTATTGATGCAGTCACTGACCTGCTGGTTTCCATTCAGAAAATGCTCCATGTTGTCATTGCTAAAACCCTGCTTGCTGTCCAAGTCCTCCTGGGTTACTGAACCATTCTTGGTTGTGTTCCCCTCATCCAGCTGAACCATGTTGTCGGTTGGCAACTTGGACACGTTCATATTGATCTGGTCCCACTTGGTGTAGGTTTCGCCCATGCCATTGTTAAATCCCTTCTCAATGAAGGCCAGTCTGGCTTCCATGGACAGGTCGTAGTCACCCATTTTCTCTGGCGGAGTCTGCTGGGTTTTCAAAAGGGCCGGAAGGGATGTTTCAGAGCCATTTCCATTATGGAGGAGAGGGAGGGTATCCTTAGGCGGGTTCATATTCTCATCCTCTCGCCTAAAATAAAGAAGAAGGTACATCAAGTTTTCTAGTACTAAATGAGGATAATAATGAGGAAGATTCTCCTTTGTATCCTATGTACGTGAAGAAATGTACTAACCGGCTTTTTGGTAGGAAGGGCATCTTTGCTTCCCTCTCAGGGGTGCACAGAGAATTGTCCTGACTGCTGTCTGTAGTCAGAGATACTGAGTCAGACATGCGTGATGGCGACGAACAGTTACTGTTGTTTTGGTTGCTGTTGGCAACTGTTTCATCCAGCAATGAGTCGGCATCATCTGTTAATCAGAAACATCCCTGTTAGTGTACTGTATCTAGACACAGTCAGTAAAACACTATATTTTAGTCACTCAAACACAACTTTTACCTTTTTTGTCCTTACTTAAAGTCACCACTTTAGGCTGGTTGATAGAGATCTCAATAAGAGGGGGTCTCATCTCTGCCATTTTCATCTCCTCTTCGTCAGACAGCTCCTCAGAATCCTTAAAAAAGAAAAAAAGTGTTCTTAAAGCTGCATTTTTCAGATGAAATTTCATAACGTGCTTGTCGTCTTTCTTAAAATTGTGAGGATTAAACAATGGAGAGTACCTCCAGGGTGTCTTCATGGTTCATCATTGAGCCCCCTGATGATTTGACTGGTACTGTCTGAGAGCTGTAAGAGTCTGAAGTGTCTTTTGTTTCTGTTGCAGATGGGTTATGGGAAAATGTGTCGGTAGATACTTGGGAGTCCATGTCTGATGCTGTACCATTAGGATAGGGAGGCTCAATCACCTGCACAAAAACAGCATGGATGGCCAGTTTTTTAATGAAAATGTTCTCTCACTTGCATGTCGAATATGCAGTTTGTTAAAAGGGGAACTAAAAGGGGACCAAAGTTTATTTCTTAGTAAAATATCTCATTTAGCTGAAGCTGACCTTAACTCCCACGTCCTGCACTCCAATGTGGTTCCTCTCATTTGGTTTTGCATCTTTCCCCGACTCGTCACTTGACTCGTCCTCCTTCAACCTGTGAGCCACAGACTGGGCTGTCTTCACCATGTTCTTCAACTCGTCTGGGTATGGTGTAGGGTAGCGCTTCAGGTTTCCTTCCTGGAATAGCACAAATACCCACAAACGTACCATTAAATTCATCTGGTTGCAAACTAAGAAAGTTGAAATGTCCGTTTGGAATGAGGTGCATTCAATATCATATACATATTCAAAAGGCACTTATGTTGCCTTTTTTTAAACAATTTCCTTAATCCATATTAATGATATTTTAAACTATTTACTTCAACAACTTGACTTCTTGAAATTGTTGCAGAAGATGGGACACAATGCACATTTTCATGAAAACTGCTACATCAAATTGAATGTTGTAGCCAAAATATTACTTGTGATCACAATAACGCCCTCGCAATTTAAAAAACCATGTCCCCACAGTTATTTATCTTTCCCCAGTAATGTGAACAACAGTTTCACACTCACCCTTGGGGGTGTTTCTCTCTCGTCCTTGTCCTCGTCACACTCAAAGGCCACCTGAGCTCGATGCTTGCGCTGCTCCTCCCAGAGAGTGGGATTAAAGCTCTCAGAGTCAGAATTGGGAATGTCTGAAGTAAAATCAGAAACCAGGTGGAGGATGGGTTAGTTTTAATTAAGACCTTTAAGTCACCCCTCCACTGGGTTTTTGTAATTCAAACAAGTCTGACTTTGGCCATAAGATGGCGCAAAGACTACATGAGGCATGCCAATAAACTCAAGGATCTGTTGATGAACTAGAAATTCAGGAGTTAACCCCTTAAACTAAAGCCAAACCAATCAATAAAGGATTAGTGATACTTGGAATTGTTGTAATAAACCAACATAAAAACATTAAAGTACAATCAATTAACATCCTTGCAGGATTTGCCACTAACTTCATCATGAATCAGTCTGTAAATCCTATGGCAGACAAAATGATTGCTGAACATTACTTTGCAGACAACATGCCAACACTTTAATGACACATTTATAACTGCTAAGTCTTCAACGCGCTCTTTTTCTTTTACTATCACTCTTGTATGACTCCTACATGTTGGGAAGGGAGAAGCACAGCCCTGATAACTAAGGAAATTATGTCACGTTGTGATGATGTTACTGTCCTGGAAATGCAGTAGAACCTTGCATTAGGGATGTGCCCTCTGTTGTGTGTGTATAAGTCTCTGATACTTATTTCAAAACCAAGAATCAACAAATTGGACACAAAAGATCAGTGTGCAAATATATCACATCCTGTTCATCCTTTTTTAAAGAAGGTAATATCAGACTACCGGTATATCATTTACAGCAGTCATTTACACTTTAGGCTTTGTGGTTTCCTGTGTTGAAGAGCTCTTAACCCCCAACTTGGCGAGACGTAGATGTATAGTGTTTACAACAAGCTTGCTAACTTGTATTTACATTTTGATGAGAAGTTGACATATCAACAACTCTTGTCTACAACTTAACACACCATACCAGAGTGTCAATGCCATGGATAATATGAGTCACCTGTTGTGTGGTCACCATATCAACACGTTAATAATTGCAGTCAGGTCATGACTTATTCCAGCTTCTCATAAAAACACGAGGAAACGGATAAAAATCCCCAGTAGATTAACTGTGGAAAATGGCATAAAGCAGATGGCTCTGGGATATCTAATAGAGGACAAATCCTACAAACAGTAACTTGTAAAGGGAAATTTTCTGATGGTGCACAAACATTGTTGCAAAAATCAAGCAGCTGGCTCACTACCATTTCTGTACTTTAAGCGCGTAGTCCTTGAACCACTAATTACTCTAAAGCTAAGATGCAACAGGGTCAGCACAAGCTGTCTGGTGCAATAGCAAACCAACCCAAACTAACAGATGCTTGACAAGATGAAGACGAGTGTTTCTTCTGCAGCTTTGGTCTCAGATAACAAGGTCTTTCATAAAATATGGATCCAGGAATCCTGGCAGGCAACCAATAAGACTACTACAATAAAGATGGTAAGTCGTAGTCATTGCAGTGTCTACAAATGTGACATCAAAATACATTTAATTTACCTAATTGGATTTGTATAACTTACTGTTAGATAAATGCTTACAAATTCACTTTCACCAAACTTACTTTAGTTTTATACCGGACTTGGACCATCAACTCCCACAAACTATAATATATTATATATTCCTATATGTTGTGCTCATCTCAGTCATAAAAGTAAAACTATGTGAACTGTATGATTGCCTGGTAGTACAGATTGACTAACAGGCTTAAATCTTTCATATGAGCCCCGCTGCTAAGAACTGAATGGTGAAAACGGGTCAGAAACATTTGCAGTATGAACCAGATTTAATTTCTGTTTTGCCATACTTGTTGAATGCAAAAGTACTCACAGTCCTCAGTCCTGGTTTGCTGGGGAAACATGTAGTTGGTCAGCATAATTTTGTGTGTCTCTGGATCCTCCTCCTTCTGGAGAGGTATCAGGGGCTTTGACTGTGGGAGACAAAAAGTGGGTTTGAGTGTTCTATCTGCAATAAACAATGTTTTGTCAACACACAGATTGCTCAATGAGTCACTTTCGCATGGCAATTGAACTGGGCTACAACATCAGTACTTGATATTACCCAATTCCAGTCAACTGGAGAACAAAAGTTGCACCAATTATATAATGAATGTGGCGTCCCACAATTTCCCACAGTTCTTTCCAGCTGAGTCTCTTCCAATAATCTTCTCCAAACCACCAACTGGCCTCACTTCAACAGACACTACTTTAGCACCCCTGGGTGGCTCTTCAACATTCCTTGACGAAGCTGATTTGATTATGGCCAAAATGATGATCACAATTATTTTGATCAATTGTAATCGCGATTATTCTCACGTCAAGTCAAGTTTTTTGAGTGCGATGGACGTACTCCCAGAGAGACGGCTGACTTGTTCTAAACGGATCCTGCACGGGTCAAATGGCGGATACACACATCATGTGTATGAAATGTCTGTGTCATCACTGCGCTTAATTTTTATGAACTATGATATTCTGGCCATGGGTCACATCTTTTGCAAGTCCAACAGTCTCCATCTCACACGCTGTTACTCTACAAACTGAAGTTAGTTGCATTGAATAACTTCTTCTGTGTTCTTCGCCATGGCGGCAGGGATAGCCGTCACCTGCAGAAACACTGGTACAAATACAAGTTTGCCCCTCATACTTAACAACATACAGCTGTGTTAATAACAATTAAAACTGTAGAAAAATGTCAGAAGTGTGGACCGGCGCTGTATGGCTGGACGCGGAGAGTAACAAACAAGAAATTCCGGCCACCAGACCATCGGCAGATTCACTACAATGTCATTCATAGGACAACTCCCCCCCACAACCTGTGTATGCGCACATGGATCCTTTACTGTCTGGATGTAGTATATATGGAACTCTCCACGGCGCGCATGCATGGAGTGCCGGGAAAGACTCTGGACATCTGTGAGGGACCTCTAACTGGCACAGGTGTTTGGTCCCTTGTCTTTGTGTCTGTCTGTGTCTGTTTCTGCATGTGTTGTTTTGTCTCCCTCCTGGCTTTTCCTCTCACTGTTTTTTAGCCCTGGGATGCGTTCTCCATCTCAGTGTATTGTTTGTAGTTGTTTGTCACGGTTTGTTCCTAGAATATATAGAAATAAATACAAATTTGTGCCAAAAATATGTTTTAAAACAGTGTCACCATTCTATAGTTCGCCCAACAGAAAGGTGCCCCATTAGCCTGGTTCACATTAGACCCTTCTCAGTTGTAACTACCCTAAAAAAAAACTGTGTGCACAAGGGTAAAACAGGTGACTGATTGTGGACAGAAGTGTAAATAGGAAAATTCTTAAACTGTATTCATTTAATAGGCAGCTGACTTGAAGTCAGGACAGCTCTACATCAGTTATACTACATCATTCTGCAATGTCGGCAATTTTCCAGTAACTTGTTGTTATTTGTCCAGGCTTTTGCTAAGAGACTCAAAATAGTCCAGCTAGGATGAGAAAAAGCATGAATAATTGATTTTAGATTGCAGTGAGACTCAACAGACTGTAATTTAGAAATATTTACCATGTTGGACAAAGTGAACACAGTGAATCAATATACTCCCACAGCGTCTTCTCCAACAATACTTTGCACATATTAAAACCCCTCTGCTAAGCTTGATACAAGTGGTTCAATAATTTACAAAATACAAAGTTTCACTGCTGACAAAGTAGGACCCATGGCCACTTCCTTACAATTGAGTTCAGCAGACTCAAACATTTCCACCTCAGATAGGCTTATCTTGTGTTCTGTCGAGAGCCAAATTAGCCAAGAAGGGCGTCCAAACTTAAAGCAACACAACTTGTCTGGTTACCTTGATCTCTATTCATCTGCTTTACTTCCGACTAGTTGCTGCTGCCTGCTGTCTTCCTGTCATTCAGATCTGTGTCACACCACTTTTCAGGGTTAATAAAATGCTAGATTCCTGTACTGTTGCCTTTAAACAAGTATTAATGTAAGGATAACATTTCTGAAATTCATTAGAATCCTCCAACTTAAAAACGTAGAGTTAACAATACTGAGTGTGACCTCGGTTTTCATTTGTCACGTTGAGCTCAAATGTCCTGGAAGTGGTTTACTAAATTTTGAATGTGTTTTCCTGTGAGCAACTTGACCTTGCTGGATACATTTACAGCCGTTTCTTGGGGCGAGTCACGTAACCCTGCTGCCATTGCAATCTCCATAGGACGCATTGCCCATCGACTCAGTAGCACCTTTTGTGAAACCCTTACACGTGTGATTTTTACAGTAGAAGTGTAATCTTCAGTAATCTTACCTGATTTTCAGACAGCCACATTGCAGTCATCTGGTTCAGTTTAGTGAAACTATAGGGCAGACTCCTTAACCTGTAGTGGAACAAAAACTACACTGGTACCCAGTCATCTTGCACCAACAACCTTAAAGACTCAAAAACTTGATGAACAGAAAACATAAGCTCCTCGGCAAAGGTATAAAAGAAAAAAAAAAAGACATACGTTTCAGAATTTGTGTTTACTTGTCTAACAGTGACAATAACTCTAGTCTTCTGATTAATTTCCTGATAAGTTAATTTCTCAACAAAATTCCAGTTTAAACCTTGCAGTGATGTCTTCAAAAACAGATTCAGTTTACAATGATAAGAAACCACAGAATGATTTTAAAATGATTTTGTAAGTTGCAATCATTCAATGTAAACAGTAAACAAAACAAATTATATTCATTCTTAAATGAACCCCTTTTTATTCATGAATACTGTCAGTTTAGACTCACTTGTTGTTGCTAAGATTGATAACCTTAAGTTTCTGCATGTCACCCATTTCCTCAGGCAAAGACTCCAGTTTGTTGGAATGTAGGAACAGCACAGTTGCGTTCTTCCATTTGCCCATCTGTGAGAGGAAAAAACCAAGACCATAACCATGAGCCAACATGGCTAGCTGTTACAGATGAGCAGACTGGCTTGCCACACCATTTAACACATCTCCTCAACACACTCTACTCTAATGTGCATACTCACCTCGGGGGGGAGCACGGTAAGGAAGTTGTGATCTGCAGCAAAGGTGCGGATGCTGACACACTGACCAATGGAAGAGGGCAAGGCTTCAATCTCATTAAAACTACAGTCCAGCTCATCCAGAGATGTCAGTCTGATGCAGAGAGGAGAAAGATGGGAGGACTTTAATCATGTGGTTTTATTACTGTATAAACAGCATAGACTATGTTGAAGGTCCCATGACATGGTGCACTTTGGATGCTTTTGTATAGACCTTAGAAGTCCCCTAATACCATATCTAAAAGATGGAGGCTGGGGGAATGGATGTTAATGTTAGAAAACCTGAAAGTGACAATTTCATGCCATGGGACCTTTAAACAAGTCATAATTTCTCTGAAGAACTAAAGTGTTTTAGTAGTGTACTTCCAAGAAGATTAGAGATGGACAGGTTAAAAACAAAATAAAACAATTTAGAGGCAGAGAAATCCCAATCTAGTATAGGTCATGTGCTAACAACCCTGGATCATAAAGTTCCCATAATACAACTAAATAGCATTGTTTTATTGAAGCCTTCCTGCCTGGTAAACACACACATTTTTCCAATTCCACAACCATAGTTTGTAACACAGGGTTTCCATTATAAATGTATCATAATAGAAAGTCTGTTACTATGTGACTATAAATGTATGGTCTCCATAGCCATGCCAAGTTGACAAATCAAAATTTGGAAAGCTCCCTCTAGACTCAAAATAAGACATTATACAACAGTTTTCACAGGGTGAGTAGTACCTAGGCCTATGCACTCTGGGGATTCACATGAATGCAAAAAAGAACTACTAAACTCCAAAACACAAGATTTGACCCCTCCCTGCTGAATATAAAACAGGGAAAAACACTGTGCACCAACAGTGGACTGAATAAGATCAGTTACGTATAAAAGAAAAAATAATCTGCTTGCTTAAAATACAATCCATGCATGGGATAAAGCTAAACCATAAACTTTGATTTATAATCTGAAAGACAAACATTAAACTATTGGATAATGGAAACAATGGAGGAACTGTACAGCTGCAGTAGTAACTGTCAGTCAATGTAGATTGGGAATGGATGAATAAATAAAAATTGGAGCCTAATCTTTGTGTTGGACCACAATGATTCAGATTAGGTGAAGGGTCAGGATGTGGATCACTCCCTACGAACCCAGCAGCTGTTGACAGTTGGCTTTACCTGCTGCAGACAACGTCAGTCTGAGAATGGCTATGGCTGATTTGATCAGTAGTGCGTTGCAGGGTCACATGGCCAAAGATTACAATCGGCCCGCCACAATCGAGCAATCTACTTCCAGAAATCAATATGGTGTACTCCGAATCATGAGATTCAATTATTGTTATTCATACTTCATAATCCACGCCTTTATCTACTTACTCAATATCATCAGCATTAGACCAAAACAAATGAAGCATTGGAACACATTATGTTTAATGGGAATATGTGATTTATCCAGACAGACGTTTTATGCAATCTGTGGATGGCAGATGAAAATGGCAGGATAATCCACAGATCTCAAGGTTTTATTCTGCCAATATTAAAGCTATTGTGTTTACGCTTACCCTCCAACTGAGTCTGGCAAATATATCAACTGGTTCTCATCCACTTTCAGTGCAGTAAGTTTCTTTAGTGAGCCTATAGTAAGAAGAAAAAGAGGGAAAGAATTACAGAAAGGCATACAACAGCTCGGGTAGTTATTGATAATAACTTGCTGTTCCACAACAAAGAACTATCCATTACAGCAGTTTATTGAATTATTTCATTCTGTCTTCAATACTACAATCAGTTTTGTAGTAATCAACCTCGACTCTATGGCACTGTGCATATGGACCCTCTGATTTAATTGGCATAGCATTGACATAAGAACATTACTATTCATTACATGCCCTAAATCTTACATTTGAATATGGATTGAACTGGAGTCTTGTCAGTTTGGTCAGTTGACAGTTTTGACACAAATGTGATTTAGATTTGATTTACTCATTCCCAATGTTCATTCGTCCATGAAAGCAAAAACAAAACATGAAAAAATTACTCCACAGTACCGGTGAAGGAAGATGATGTAACGAGACGTAACTATATACATAATTCCATGTGTTTTATAACCATACTTAAATATTTGACTCAACTACTTGGTGCTTCTACTGCTCTGTGGACACCTATGCCTATACTGTAACTGGAGAAACAGTCATTTTATTACCTTATGTGATGTCTTGCAGTTTCATATTAATGAAAGCTGGCGCACACTTAGTGTTATAAAAATGTATGGGACTTAAATACGTACAAAACAACACAGGCATGGCTCCGGGAATGAGAAATACATTGGCAATAAATAAAATAAATCTGAGGTGTTTAATAATGGATTTTCTTCAAATAAAAACATCGGCATGCGCTGTAATCTTTACCGATGGAGCCTGGCAGCTGTGTGAGGGCATTGTTGGAGAGCAGAAGGTCCTGCAGACTCTCACAGCCACAGATTTGCTCATCTACCATCTCCAGATTGTTTTTGGACACATCCAGGTATACCAGCTGTTTTAGCGTCCCAAGCATCTGGTTACATAAAGGAAGATACAATATATACATAGTATTCACACTGAATCGTCATTACCCAAGGATTAGGCAGTTGTGTTGGTTGTGGATTAAAACAATCCCTAAAACATCATCAGCAGTAAGGTAAAGTAATTTAAGAATGGAAAATCACAGACAACCCAAGGTTGGTGAAATTATTACATTTTTTAAAAAGAAACAGTTGCTGTATTTAGTTATGGTTTCTATTCCCAACAGGCATCACTGCTTTTACAAGTCCAGATTGTGATTACAGCTAATGCTGTTGAAATGCTGGCAGAAGAAATAATGCTTACTAATTATGACCCAGTTACAAAGAAGCTGGTCATTTGGATGAAAAATGAATCTCTTGCAGCACATTCCGGCAATCATAACATCATTATAAATTAATTACATTCCAGGAAAATAATGAATTCACAGCTGCAGATGTTTGTTATTATTAATGCAAAGCCAAAAGGCTGTATTCTTTTCTGTAAAACTGTCAAATTGTGGTCTTTTCTAAACGGCAGCTCCTTTGCTGCAGGTGTTCCAAGGGTTTAAAGTCTGATGCAAACTGACTATGGCACATTTTGATGAAGATTTGAGCAGACAAACAGATTGAAAATCAAGGGGAATAATCTCAAGGCGTTGTTTTGGGGTGCAGCAGCCTTTGGAAGTGTGTAAAGGATTGACTGTCAATTATACCCCAGGTAAAAACGTCAGTCTGTTCCCATCTAGCCATAGCTCCTTGACTCCAGTCAGCTGCTCCAACACCTCAGGCTGTGGATGTAAAGAAGAGAAAGAAGGTTAAGTGACAGGGATGTGTGTGTATAAGGGTTAAAGAATGTGTGTGTGTGTGTGTTTGATAAGATAAAGAGCTTAACTCATAAACAAGCTAAAAAAAATTAAATCATCAGACTGGTTATTCATTCCACTCTGTCATGTTATGTAATGCTATCTCCCGGGTAAAACAAATTAGCACATAAAAACAGTGCTACCATTTAAATAATGGAATGAGATGGGAAGAGATTACGGAAGCTCATTACAAGAAAGGTAGAAAGCCCTGGGCATCGACAGGCCGACAGACAGACACTCACCACTTCAGTGAACTCATTACTCCCCAGGTCCAACCTCTCCAACTGTGTGAGCTTCTGCATGCTTCTGTAGACACAGGACAGACAGGGAGGGAGATTTTAACATCAATGGGAGAATCAGCCAGGATTATAAGCAATGTGGGTCATGTGCTTGAAAAAGGAAGCCAAAAGAAGAAAATATTAATGTAAATTTTCCTGTTATGTTTTGGAAGGCATACACACTCTGCCTTTGCTAATTTCACTGAATCATTTTATGAGAAAATAAATACCTTTTACAACTCAGGCATGAAAGGAATATGGTTTAAATAATGGAAAATGTGACGTATGCTAGCCCTAAGCCTCGCTCGCAGTTTTCTCTCCACATTCATGTCACAGTCTTACATTTTTTGGTAAACTGTAAACAAGCAGATAAAAACCAGGACTATTCAACTCTGTACAATATTTACTGTATTTAGCCTATTACCAGTGGCCGACACAGTGGACGTGACATTTCTTATAAAAGGGTTACTTCACATTCTTAGAAGCAGAACAGATATCACTCTTTCCATTCCTCAAAAGCTACTGACAAGATGCCTTTGAGGGCATTTAACCCAAAATGGCAGCAGCAAATAGTATCTATCACAAATCATACACAACTTAGTTTAATCTGACTTCAGACAGACAATGTCAAAGTCTCAAAAAGTGAGAGTTAAAGATTTGCAAGAGAAAAGTAAAATACACATTTTTATTGTTTGTGTTCTTGATTGAAGGCAGATACAACGAACTACTTATAAAACCCATTGGGGCCAAGAGTTTAAATTGTATAATTCTGGCATAACGAAAAACTGTGATAATCAACTAAATATTAGGCCAGATAGGGACTAGAACAAGTTTCAAATTGGATTTTGTTTTTTAGAGTTCAACAAAACGATTCTACATATGAAACAAACGCAAGACACCATGAGTGGAGATGAAATGGAGATGCACCAAGTTCTGTTTGGGAACAGATATGATGATCCTTTCACAGCAGGGATGAACTGTGTTTCGTTAAAACATGAGTAAGATTCAGCACAGGAATGGAAAGCACCACAGCCGAGGCCCACCTACAGTTCTGTGTAGTGTTGTTTTTAGTTGCTCCTCATAAAACCAGAATAGAAGACATACGGCACAAATCATAAATAGGATTTAAACCAGGTGATTTTTATTTTAGTACTTGCTGCACTATGAAAACGCTAATCATGTTGATGTACTTGAGCATTAGCCAGCTTTGTGACACTCTTAACTCAACGTTGGCAAGAACACTGGCTCATCTAGAAAACGAGTTCACTAGTTCTAAAAAAAGCGCACACACACACACACACACACACACACACACACACACACACACACACACACACACACACACACACACACACACACACACACACACACACACACACACACACACACACACACACACACACACACACACACACACACACACACACACACACACACACACACACACACACACACACACACACACACACACACACACACACACACACACACACACACACACACAGAGCACCCTTCTTAAAAATACAGAGAAACATTTGGTTTATGCCATATGCTTGGTACGTGTCTGCACTTAGAGAAAAGAAGCTGCACTTTCTATGTGGAAGCCCTGAAAAGACTTCTACTGCGCCCCCTTTTGTGCACGCACACATTTGTTTACATCTCTGAAATGCTTGTGTGTTGCTCTGGCAACATTCCCGATCATTAGTCCCTTTCTTTGTCAGGGCTCCAGCCTTTAACAGGTCTGGCCACTGTCACATAGACACGGCGAGAAGAGAGGATCCGCTCTGAGCTGCAGCCCTGCACTTTATACACCGACTGACCCATCAGTCAGTGAAGAAAGAGGAAAACGAGTGAGATAACAAAAGACACCCAGCCAGAGGTAGGAAAGGACAGAAATGACAATAGGGAAATACAGTTTTGCTGTGAAAATGGGAAAGACATAAAATGGAATGATACGGCAAGTGAAGCATGAAAAAAGACAGAAAGAGAAAGTGACTTCCCCCCCAGAATCCTCTAGAGCTTTCAAAAATATTCGTGGGACGTTTAGTCTCACAGCGGCCCTGTAACCTTCTCAATGGTGAAATAAACCTTACCACTGTCTCAGTAGAGGATTATAAAACCTGCCACAGCAAGCAGCCAAGCAAAGGGGGCTCTTATGCAACAGCGTGGAATTTGATGCTACAGTTAGAGAGGTATGGGGAGTGAATCTACGCTTTATTAAAAAAAAAAAGAGGATGAGGACAGAGCAGAGGCATTGCAGTGGTTGTGGGAGGAGGAAGATTGTGAGGAACTAATGGTAAAAACCTCTTGACACTCTCTTACAGTGCATCTTTAATTTGTAAATAAAATGAACACTGTATATTTAACGTTAGGAAAACATGAAGTAAAAAACCACTTACTTTGGCAACATCTTTAACTGGTTTTCCCTCAGCTCCAAGATCTGTAGTTTAGTTAACCTGCAAACAAGTAGAAATGTCATAATTGTTGAGTACTACAACAACCATGGATATTTAAATGACACCGTTTTAAGATCTGATCTTCATACTGTAGTTACCTTAATTTTCCTAAAGAGTTTGCATTGCCTTAATATCTATTGTAACTGATTGTTCTCATTCATAGCATTCGTTTCAATGTCTCACTATAGAATACGCCTCCCTGCATATTCCTGAGAAGCATTTATCTCCTGCCAATCCTGATTGGCTGGTGATCGAGTGTCTGCGTCAGTTAGGTCCATCCACCTTTAAATAGCTTACGCTACGATGTGGATTTTATTCTAAAACCTCTTCTCGCTTAAAAGCATATCTCTCTGTTGTGTAGGCTAGCTAGTTTAACTGTCCACATACTGGACCTATTCTAGCAAAACTTCTCCGGCACCGTGTGCTTGCCGCCTTTGACACACTTTGACTCTTTGATCTCATCCCAGACTGCAGCATTACCTGCCAGATCGTTTGACGGTAAGGCTATTTCTGCGCATTAGCACACCAGCTAGTGGTAAGTACCTTCGTGTTTAGCACTCCAGCTAACGAAGAGGCCTTCTAACGTCACTCACACCAGAGAACACAAAGACCCAGGGGCTTGGCTTTACCATTGTGGAAACAAAATTTTGAGCACACCAGGTCTGCTTGTGTTGCCTCAGGCTGGCACACGCTGGCCTGGCCGTTGAAACCCCGTAACTTAATGGCGTTGCACCGCTGGAGGCATCTGGCTTTCTTAGTGCAGGGGGTACCCAAGTGCACCCTCCTGGCACAGAAGGTGGTCACCACGGACGCAAACCTTTTGGTTGGGAAGGAACACAGGAGGGCCATTTTGTGAGAGGCGTTTGGAGCTCGAGTCTCCGGCGTTGTCACATAAATTACCTCGAACTCTTGGCAGTGTTTCCCGCCCTGATGCATTTCCTGCCGCTTCTCAGCGGAGACCGGTAGCCTATATAGACCGTCAGGGGGGGGGGGGGCTTGCGTTCCCGTCAGTTACACCTCCTGCCTCTGAGAGCAACACATGTCCCCGGGTCTGAACCAAGGTGTAGATTTGCTGTCCAGGGGCGCCCCGCTTTACGGCAACTGGGCTCTGCACCCAGCCATTGTGAGGCAGGTGGGGTCGAGCTACAGCTGGGCTGAGGCTGACCTGTTTGCATCGAAAGACAATGTACAATGTCTGCTGTTTTTCTCAATACACGATCTAGGCGCACCTCTTGGTGTAGACACGCTCGCGAGAGCATGGCCGTCGGTTCTCCTGTACGTGTTTCTTCCTCTGCCCCCCCCCCCCCCCCCCCCCCCCCCCCCCCCCCCCATAGTAAGACATCGAAACAAATGCTATGAATGAGATCTTTAGGTTATTTGCGTAACCCCACTTCTCAAAGTAGCAGGAATGAGAAGTCTCACCAGACTACCCTTTTTGCTGGGAGAAGCGAAAAGAAGTTCTTATTTTGAATGGTGTCCAGGTTGTAGCGTAAGCTGTTTAAAGGGGCATGCACCCACCGGTTGCTGACACTCCATCACCAGCCAATCAGGATTGGCGTAATGAGTTAAATGCTTCTGAGGAATACGCAGGGACGCGTATTACATAGTAAGACATCTCACTCATGCTACTCTGAGAACCAAAGTTAAGCAAGTAACCTAAAGTTTGTTTGCAACATTATTGTTATACTTAATTTTAACAAATATTATCCAGCACTTCTACACCTACTAGACACCTTTATCACGTTCTACCTTACAGCGGTATTAAGTGGAATGTATTTTTAAGCCCCGGCAACAGCCACGATTGCCTTAGCTTAGTCAGTCTTATCTTCTAAAAAAAAAACTTCTATAGTGTGCAACTACACGACAGAGTTTTGGAAAATATCTGGCTATTTAGATTTTTCATCTTTTTTACAGAAAGCAGATGCCTGCTGTGGCCAAAAACAATGCTAAGAGAGCGGTAAGAGTAAATCAAAACAGTGAAGTTGCACAACAGACAGCTGAACAATTCTCTGAAGGTCTTCAACACAAACATCCCCTTTCACATTGTGATTTCACACAAAAACATACACTTACTACCACAATCAGCAGCATGAGTGTACTGTACCATTTAATCCTGATCTAATCTGGAGAACACACTGACCTGCCGAAGCTGGCTGGTAAGAACTCCAGGAAGGCATCATTCAGGTAGAGCTGCGTCAGACTTAGGAGCTGGGTAAAACCATCCGGGAGCCTGAAAACACATACAGGAACATGAATCATATCACTCAGACACAGCTGCTGCAATGCCAGAATAGTTAACATTAAACCAAAGTGGAGTTGATAAATGGTGAAAAGCTGTTATACATGGGTGGGCAGTACTCACTTGGATATGGGATTCACACTGGCTTCTACAATAGCTAGGACTTTGCAATTCTTGATGTTTTCCGGAAACTCCTGGATACCTAGAGATAAATAGCAAACAGCAAAATCAATAAATGTCATTAGGAGGTTTATAAGTATGAAACCATCAATTCAACATCTGCATGTTATATCTCAACCGTTTTATAAACAATGACACAAAACAAATGACCCCTGTAAAAACAAAAAAGATGATCGATGATGCAGCTTGTGTTTAGTAGGAGAAGCTTTGTGAATGTTAAACACAGGTGGATTTTGAGCACTCTGTGGATTGTGAGTACAAAGAGGAAAGCTCTCTGCCTGAATTGTAAACGCTAAAGATACATTAAAAGTGGCTCTGCACCTGTCTTCTTTAAACAACCACAGAGACGAATGCTCGAGGTGACAAAATGAAAGAGCAGGAAAGGAAGAAGAATAAAAAAGAAAAAAGAAAAGACAGACCAGTGAGCGATAGTCTGCAAGGTCTCATGAAGTATCCCCAATGTGTTGACCGAGTCTAAAGGTTTATATAAACCCACTTTGTTTTGTGTCCAAAACACTTAGCACAGAGTGCTTGGTGAAGAAGCATAAGCTGCTCTCAATGTCAACATGGCACATAAAGCTCTGGTTCATGAAAACACCACCACATCCTTCAGCATGTGTTTAATCTAGGCTTTCTCTGCACTCATTGATTTATATTATAACTACTTCTTTTTAACAATGCTCTGTCCACTAAAGGGTTTTTGCTGAGCATGCATATTCCTTTTCTACTCTGCTTAGCTTCAAGGTTGTATAGTCACGATGATGATCAACCATCGTATGCAGTAACCTGCAGAGTTTCCGCTTTCTTTCAGCTCACAGAGCTTAACGTGGTTACAGTGACAGTGATGTTAATGCTAAAATACTGACATGTTTGAAGCAAACCCCTCTGTGATGAATATGCAACAAGGATGCTATGAAAATACTGACATTTTTAAAATAGCACAGTCACCTGATTGATTCTATGAGCAGCTGGGCTTAAGTACAGAACTGTCAAGTGTTAGATAGTTTAGCTTCCAGCTGTTTCTTGTTCTAAATGTCAAACTACAACATTGACAGCAAAAGGTTTTTTATCAAACATGCAAAATTGAAAGGACTTCTATTACAAAGCTCTCCCTCGTAATCAGCAGTGAGAATATTCAATTTCAAATGTGTTACTTTTTACTCTATGAAACCACAGACAAGACATGTTGAGGTGAGCACCTTGTACAGATACTTTCAGTTTGTGTGAGAACCAGCTCTAAGGAGCTCCATCTAGCTTGGTTTTCTCCCTACCACTCTGCACTATGAGGACCAACATAATAAATTGCAGGTCATGGCTTGTCCACCTCCTTTATCACCTAAGGCTTAGGTGATTGATAAAGGAAGTTGATGCGTAACTTAAAACCCCTTAGGTGCCAGGGGGTTTTAAGTTAAGCATTCCTGTGAGGTAACATGTGGTAAAATAAACCTACAGTGGCATTTTCTATCAGAATATATTTGAAGCAATCTAAACATAGTGTCATCCATGTAACTCTTTCATGGCAATGTCATTTTGTTTATTCTTTCACCGATTGATGTCAGCTGCATTCAAAACAACACAAGGACACTTACCATTTGAACTTCACAGGGCACCAAGCCAGTGGCTGTGGTCGGTTATCAGGTTTTAGCAACTTGATCTAATGCCAGAGTTTTCCATGGCTCATTAAACCTGCCAGTCAGAAATACTTCTAACCTAAAGACATCTAGTAAAATAAGTGGTTGTTTTGCTTACTGTTTTTGCTGACATCGAGCTCCCTGAGATTGATGAGGTTTGCGATCGCTGTTGGCAACACTGTTAGGTCATTATCTGGCATGCTCAGTCGGTGGAGTAACTGGCAGTTAAACAGTTGCTGGGGGAGAGAGAGAAGAGATAACACCGTTTTTATTATCAAAAAGCACATGGTTGAAGAAGAAAACACAGAATAGTAGATGTTTAAATGTCCTGATTGTCTCAAAAGTTCAACTGCATCATTCAAAGGCTTTTCTGTCTTAATGAATATGAATGTCTTAAATAGTACACAATGTCAGTTTTTCATAAGAAATGAACAAGTTAGGCATACTGCAAGTCAATATTTAGTGGCCTCATAAGTAATACTATCATGTAGTTCAAAGGTTTTATAATTTGTAGATGGCATACATAGGGAAATATAAAGCTTCTATACATCAGTGCGTGTGCCTTACTTTAGGCAGCTCCTCGATCTGGTTGGCATCGAGATAAAGTTCCTGCAGGGTCTTCTCAAAGCTAAAGATCTCCTTAGGAACAGTCTCCAGGCTGCAGTGGGAGTAGTCCAGCGATGTTACTGCCTCCTCCTCACCCCGCAAGCAGCGGCACGGCACCAGGCGAACAAACAAGCTCCGCTTGGACATCCTCAGGCACTAGAGAGGGAAAACAGAGAGCTATGTAAAGGATGTGGAGCATCAGGAGTTGAGGGGTCCGCAGATGTTGAGAGCCACTTTTACACTTCAGATTTAAGTGTGAAGATTCAGATTTTTAAATCCCTTCTACGTTACACATGTAATGTTTTAGTGCAGTATAAAAGTAACATACGTGTGAGGCACACTGATTTTGATATCTGATCAGTGCAGCTGAACCACCATTATGTGACAGACTTAATTCTCACAACAGAACTCTTATATTGTTTTTTGTATTGCTTCAACAGCGTAGAGCATTGTCAGCAGCCTGTGTCCAAAAACACATGGAGAAAGAAATTATATCACAAATGCCAGATTTTGACTGATAAATGCATGAGCAGGCCATAACAGAATGTGGCAGCAGAGTCAATAACAAAATCAAAAAAGCCAGAAGGAGGCATAAAACTCTCTTCAATAAAGTGGCCATGCAACACGTTTAACAGTTAACTTGACGTACTCTCTATTCTGTTTAATAACTGAGCAGCCACCTATTAAAGAGTAACAGGGTAGTTCCAGGATGGAGAGTTAAAGTGATACATGTTAAATGTCACCTAGTGTAACCCTCAGACCCAAATACTTGAAAAGGGGATCTGATCAAACAGCCATTACTTTTCTATTTGTCAACCTGAGTCTTGTGGCGTTTTTTTCTTTCATGCTACCTGCTCGACTCCCCTGCGGTGCCCCATCCTCCTTTTTCCATAACAGATTAGTACAGCCTCATGTGTGAAGCGTGGCTGGTGTCACTGCCCGATGGAAGTCAAGTGCAGATTTGAGTTGCGCTAGCGTCACTTTTTATTCATCAGTTATTTATCCCCAGCAATTATAAAAACACTTGTATAGGACTTTATATAGGCCTAATGCCCTTCACTGACTTAATTTATAACACATTTGCAACTTTACCAGCAATTATCTCAACAATTGCAGCATTTCCCCTATGTTGATTTTGTAGTGGCGGCCCACCATGACAAAATCTCTGTCGTCACGGTACCAGAAATGGGGCAGACGCATAATGTAGTCGGTGTTGCCTTTTCCTTTATCCTGCTGACTTAATGCACCCCCTGTTGGCTGCTACTCACATTGCAATTGGACAACAAGTAGAACTATTCAGAGGTCGTTAGGCCAGTCCAGTTTAACTCCACGTACTGCTGTGTTGGTGTAGCTCATTGTCAAAAGTTTCCACTTTCTTCCGAGTCGACTATTAAACGAACAGCTCCACGAGACAGACCTGTACCAAACTTGTAACAATATAAACAGCAGTCTTTATACAGCAAAACGACAATTTTTAAATAATGGTCACAATGTTAAAATATGAATAATATTTAATTGAACAGCAATATGTAGACCTACCTATTTTAATGCAGGCTGATAACAATAAGGTAAAACTTCTGTTGTGTGAACAGAAAAGGCTCCAGGATTAATAAATCCTGGCTTTTAGCCTTGTCAGGAGCAGGCTAGCTGCACAGAATGAATCTATATGGCAATGGATGTGCCTCTGCTTTCGTGAAACCGATTCAAGGTTAGGTCATCCAGGACAACTGGGAAATCCTGGCTTAATCTGCTATCTAGGTTTGTGAAATAGCCCTCAGGTCTAAAAGGAGACTACAGTGAGCCAACACTTTCCAACAACCTCATTAGATGTATAATAGCTCTTCAGTGCAGAGGCACTTCTGTAGAAGGACCTTTCAAAACAGCCGTGGGTTGTATCATGCACACAAAATCATATTTCCTCCAAAGAATTGTGCTGCCAATGTGTTGTTCTCAGTTTTGCCTTAAGATTACAGCTGCGAATAAATGCTTGACATAATTGATTAAACATATGACATATGAATTGTGCTTCCTATTTTAAATGTTTCCCTAAAAAATAAATACTGTTGCAGAGAAGCCAGACATGTTGTAAATAGCATCCCATTACCGTTTTTCTTGGGGGGAGAATTTTCATAGGAAGGCAAGACGAGAAGCTGTTCATTATCGTGGCTACGCCGTATCCTCATTTGGGTTTAAGCAGAGGATAAAAATGCAAAAAAGAAGTAGGCCATGTATTAGTCATCATTTTGGAAATACTTGTCCTTGACTAGTTTTATCCAAAACTCCCTCTACCGCATAATAAAGCCATCTATAAAAGCCAGAAAATAGTTTCAGCTTTCCATCTTGTAGTGGGTTTATGGGATGGGTAGGACGAAAGTTGTAAACCTGTCCTCTAACTTGCTGCATGGATGTATGTATCATTTTTGATCTCAAGGTCAATACGGACGCCTTTTTACCAAGTACAGTACACTATGGAATGTGTTCTGGTCAACAGAGGCTTTGTTCCTTGGAGCATGTGGAGAATGTGACTTTCCTCCCCCTTTTCTTAATCTGAGCGCCACCACAGCACATAATCTCTGAGCCCTTCACTCACTGTGTATCCTGACTGTGTAACTGCTAGCTGTAAAATTGTGATAGCCTTGACCTACACTGTTAGTACAGACAGCGTGTGGGTGTGCCCACATGTTTGTGTTAGTGGTTACTAAAAGGAACTATGCAAACTAATTTATTCTCTAAAATGTGGTTAACTGAACACAACCCATTGTCTTTGTTATCAAATGTAAATGTTTTTGCATGTGTGCACAGAGATGCCTTTTCTGGACAGTGCAAAGTAGTTGTGACTATTTTTTTAAATACTCAAAATATGACCTAATAGCCAGCCACAACTTTAGTCATGATACGAACAAAAGATCAAAAAAGATGTACACTCAAGAGGTTTCCAAATGAAACTTTCAAATTTTTCCAAAGTTGACCGGTCCGCCATCCCTTGAACTCCAAATCAAAAAATGGCTGCATGTGTGCACACGCCCACACTCACATGAGGTATGCACAACCAAGTGGCTGTCAGCCTCCCACACACTTTTTGCCATAGCAGCAGGCAGCTCATGTATAAATACTCTGAGTAATCTGGTCGATGACCAGAGGGGATAGTAGAGGGCTTGGCTCCATTCACCCCAAGCACTGAGAATATGGATGACGCATGCTATTCAGAGTGGGAGGAGAGGGAGAAAAGGGAGAGGGGGCGTGATATAAAATAATAGAGAAAGGGGGTAGGTGTAGTTATTCAGGAGAAGAAGCAAGAGCAGATAAAGTGCCATGAGAAAAGTTATTGCTCCACAAGGGTAATATTAAGGTCCCAGTGGCTCACAGAAATCACAAACAAATCATAATGGGATTTTAAAATAAACAAATCCACATGAATATACAAACATATATACAAATATATGGGAAAAGTAAATACATTTACATACTGTGAATCATTTTTGAATCTAAAATCGATATTGAATCGAATCGTGAGCCTAAAAATCGGAATCGAGACAATTTCTGAATTGTACACCCTTAATAAAGATGGTTGAAGAATTTACTCTCGCACTCTCACAAGAATGGGACCCAATGATGTTTAATGGCCAGAAAATATGAAAGTTGGCTATTACAGAACAAGACTCACAGTTTAAGGCCACACTGGTACCTCTGCAAGGCCGATCTTAGGTGCAGGGTGGTTTTGAGCTAAATGTTAACATAAAACATGCTCACAATGAAAATGCTAACATGATTATTTATTACTTTTTAGTATTTTAATTTATCATGATATATCAGCAATTAGCACTAACCACAAAGTGCAGCTAGGACTGATGGAAATGGCCATGAAATGGCCATAAACCAGCATTGGTAGTATTGTAGTATAGGTTGCCAGGTTATGTAACTAAAAAGGATAAGACTGGTGAAAAATTATATTTTCAGGTCAGCAAACCCTATGCAAAGACATCACCTAAACTCACAATGAATTGTTTTTACTAACAAGTATTGTCTTAGAAACCAATAATCTTATTGCCTGAGGTTGTCAAAATCTGAGTTTATTAGAGTTTGCCATAGAACTCAACTGATAAAACTTTTAAAAATAGATCTATGAGCCACACTGTTGCTTTGGGTGACACATCTTGATTACCATGAACATGGCAGTACTGTAGATATTTTGAGTACATCATGCTGGGACTGTAAAAACTCACTCAAGCACCAAATTTGTAATAATCCACACACAAATACACAATTTTCTACGGTTTGAGTAATATTTGCTAGAAAACTACAGTGCCCATCTGTTTGAGAAAGTTAAGTATAAAAAAAGAATAAAAAGCAAAGTGTATACATAAATTATTTGTTTTTAAAGATTAATGTCTCCAGTAGAAACAAATGGGCTTGGGGCTGAGGGCAGGTAAGTCAGAAAGTATTGAGAGATGAGCTAAAACTGTTGGTTTTTATTCATTTGGGGGCTTTGTTGAGAACAAAACTTAAAAGAACATTTCCATGCCAGCCTTATTATAAGTATGTTGTACAATGTCGTCAACATGCCAAGTAAGATAACTGGTGAACAGTAGACTTTGGATGATAACCCTGTGAGTAAATACTTGTCAATTTGGAAATACAGTCCTCTAAATTAAACACTCTTCACAGAACGACGTTCAGCAGCTCCAATTAAGTCATAGACGACATACAAATCAACAGATACATTTAGATCTTTTTTTAAACCATGCAAGACAGCTGTTAACATTTGCATAATGCACAACACACTGTTGATGCAAGAAGATTCCATAAACTGCTGGTGGAGTGAAGTGAAGCACAGCACCATTGTTGCCACATCAATCTCCTACCTACCTAAATCTAGTTTTGGTTACGGTTTCTGTACCCTTTTCTTTTGTGCCAGGAAAATGTTTTTACTGTACTTTTCTTGTAAGGAAACTTCCTTATCGAATAAAGAGAAAGTAAAATGGGCTAGATAACTGCTCCACTGCTTGGCTGTCTGGCTGGCTGAAGACAGACAGCCGAGCCCCCCCCCCACCCCAATGAGTAATCTGGAAGGCAGCACACTAATGAGACCCACACTGCCTTCAACATAGATAGGCTTATCCACTGACCTAAATGTTATCGGAATGATGACTGCCTACATTCATCCAGCTTTAGTCCATCAAGAGCATTTGACTTTTGGACTAAAAAAGTTCAAGACATGCAATAGACAGACATGTTAAGCTCTTGGCTGAGATTTTCTTTCTTAGCCTACTTATTTAAGCAGCACATTTACTCAAATCAGTTTGCCAGTAACAGCTTGGTCTTATAGTCGTGAAATTGTTAAAGGCCTAGAAAAAAAAAAAAACACCAGCGTTTATTCAGAAATTTCAAAGTGTGTGGGCATGTGTGAATGGTGGACATGTGACTGAGCAGCCTGGCAATGATCAATGTGGTCTCCTCTGTGTAACACTGAATTAAATAGTCCAGAGGGCAGGCCAGTCACAGATTCACACTTTATTCTCCCAGTCAGAGCCAGGAAACCACTTCCCTGTCACAACCTTTCTCCCTGTAACTTAAGTGCCTCCTGGGTCAGTGCTGTTGCTATGGAGACTATGGTCAAGGGTAGGATCAGCACTCCTCCAACCCCCAAAATCATGAACAAAACACACAGCTGAACTTGCTCAACTGCTTATGTAGAAAAGTATTGACTGATAAAACACAGAAGAAGTACAAAGGGCTCAACAAAAGGTGGTCCTGTGGTCAAAGTGAGAGATACATTATTGAAAGTAAAGTCTGAAAGAGACAGATGGAGATTGAGATGTCTGTATGCATTTCCTAAAGGTCACAGAGTTTTGAAGCCCTACTTCAGTTTATCCAGTAGAATGTGTTTGGAACAAATTAGTAGTTTCTAATGTGTCCCTGCTTCAAAAAACACAAATTCCACTTTATGTCAAGTTGACCTCGTTCGGCTATTCAAAGCACATGAGCAGCCAGTAGAACAGTGTAAAGACATGGACTAATAGACAAAAGGTAAAAAAGTGCTAAAGGGTGCATGTGTTCAACATAGGCCTAGTAGGTTTTGTCTGTATGCACATGTTTGTTTGTGTGTGTGTGTGTGTGCGTGTGCGTGTGCGTGTGTGTGTAATGGGTTAGGCGGAAACGAAAGTGCAATTTAACAGTAGCAAGCAGCTTGTGTTATTTATAGCAAATAGAACTCGTCTGGTTGATATGGCAGAATGTGATTAGTACGGGCTAGCTCTTGCCTTATGAAAGAAGCTTTTGATCCAGATTGCAGTTGACTGTTATAGGATTGCTGGGCAACAGCTGAAATTTTATATCAGAGATTATGGGAAAAAAAACAATGAGGGAAAAAAAAAAACAGCCTGCTGAGCCTGTGGGATAAACTTGAATTGCCCCGTCTGAAGAAGGAAGAGGAAAGAAAAAGTCACTTCCTCAATGCAGGGCGGAGTGCCAGCGGGCTATCGGCTTGTTCTTTCACCCTTCCTATAATGCAGCTTTAACTCTTTTCAAATGGGAACTTGTCCTTAACCATGGAGATAGTCTTTATTAATCACTGACACTTCCAAACTTAAAAGTCAGATTCCTCTATGCATCCAAGCAGGATTCAGACAATCATTTTCTGGGTTAATACATAATAATACAAATGTCAACTTACACAATCTTTAGGCAGCCTATTTTACAACAATCCAAGTATATTTCACCATGAGTGCACTACAGAATAAGATACCACACTGCTGTGAAATGCAACTTCAGGTTTGCAAACAAAACTATCTTTATAAGTTCCCATTTAAGTAATCTTAGACTGCTCTGAGATTATAGATTTTTTAAAGTAAATTTGTGCATGCTGACACACACGAGTGCAGAATGAATAAGCACTTGGCAGATTTTACACAGGAGACATACAGTAGATGTTGACTATTGGTGCAGTCCAATATCCCATTGAGATGCTTCTAGTCAACAGGTGTTGTAACACAGGAAAAAAAAAACTTCAACAACCTCCAAAAAAACTGTTTTCAATTTAAATTACATTATCCCTAAACTGTTGCTACTCAAGTCATTTTTAATAAGATTTCTTAAATTTTAAGTATTTTGAAGAAATAATGTGTAGTGGTGGTGGAAGGAAGGGATCATCTCTATACTAAAGAGCAGTGTAAAATATAATCCCGTGTGAGGTCTTGTTTCTGGACGCCTCATTAACAGCTTAACTTTCAACTGCACAACAGGAGAACTGCTGCTTCTCATTAATGCAGCGGTATATTGAGTTAAGAGGACAACAGTTCAACAACTGACTAAGACACATAGAGCCATGTCTCCATGCTCCATACTCTTTAAACCTTGCAGTCCCACACACAGCTCAAACACATATCCCTGCCTTCTTTCTTTTTAACCACTGCTGGCGGATAACATGCTGGCATTTTGCTATCTAACATATCAGTAGGGCTTGATAAATAAACATAGAACGTAACCTATGGATTAAAAAACTAAGCAACAGAAAACAACATCTAGAATTACAGTTGAAAGACAACCGCATTGTCAGTATCTGTAGCGGGAGTATGCCGTTTAGCGGAACCTGAAGTTCCAGTTTTGCTCTCCCTCTGGTTTTGGTTCTCACCAGTGTTCTTAGGTCTCCGTGGTCTTGTATGACTCTAGAAAACAAAACCAGGATTGTTTTCTTTGAATTTGTGGTGAAATGAGGGTAAGTAATCCGATCTGTGACAAAGACAAAGTGCCCTTTTACAGCATCTTCCCAATTTTCTACACTGAGCTCACGGCAGGCTTTGATAGACTGAACTCATAACAATGAGACTTGTATCTATTTAAACATTTACTTGCTACCTACACACACTCCTCTATATCAGAATATGTTTATGTATGGCTTTGCAATTCATATCTTTTAAAATGATGGGCAAAACTGTCTAATTGTCAGAGCAAAGGGCCACTGTGCCACAAATGCACATGCACTAAACAAGCTCAAGCTGTAGAGTAGAGCATTTGGTTTCTCTATCTGCTGTACCTGATGAAATGATTCAAAATAAATCAAGAAGTTAAATAGAATCAGTATTCCCAGAAAGAAAATATGCTGTCAGGCCACTCCGTTCACATATCCAGCATTGAGCATAAACACACTGATGTAGTCCACCCCCACACACACACACACACACACACAATGACGCACAGCTACATGCCCCCTGCCCCGGCTAGGTCCACTGGGCTATGTGTGTGTGGAATGTGGACGTTGTGTTCGAGCAAGTGCGGCTTCACGTTTGTCACAAATGTACAAACAATATTGACCATACCTCAGTTTTTCAATTTTAAGTGTCCTAGATGAAAAAATTAATTTCTATTAAAATTGGTTCCCTGGATAGCTTTTAGGCTTTCCATTATATTCAGTATTGATTTATTATGATTTACCAATTCATTACTCTTGATAATGACCTAAAAAGAAGGTTGTGAAAAAGCTTTCCTCTAATGAAAATGCCACTAGTTGGAAATGGATTACCAGTAAGCAATAATATGTAAGACATTTACAGATATAATGTTCTCAGACAAATGCTTACGCAGGCACGTCCTACATACTGTAGGTGTTGCTGGATGGTGTATAAAGGACGTCTGTTCTTTAAAGAGGTTATGAAAAACGTGCTATGCAACAGACTGATAATATTCTCATCAAGTGAAATGGGGCGTGTATATTCCAACAACCACGTCATTTAGCCGTCAAATCTAATTGAAACACCTTTGACTCAGTCTTTCACTCAGCCTGGCTCACTGTGTAGAGGATTTCAAGTTTTCTGAATTCAGAGCGTCTTTATTTCGAGTCCCTTTGAGATGACTATTATAATTACTCTAATGAATAATTCCCATGATGTTTCTTTTTGCACTGATGGGCCTAGGGCAAATAAATGCAGTCTATTTTCCACTTAGTTTGTTCATGATTCACAACGCTAAGGTTATGGAGATTTCATGGAATCCCCAGAGATTGACAAGACTAGGCATGCGGCAGTCCCATGCGTAAGGTTATGTCCTCTCTACTGTATTGTTATAGGACCTACATTTATGAATGTGACTGTAGAGGATCATCAACATCCACAGAAAAAGTCATCAGATAAGGGAAACGTCACTATGGTAAGCAACCTTGGATTTGTTTAGTGTAACCTTGGGTGTGAATTACACCAAATAAAGCATTTGTTTTTACTTAGGAATAGGTTAAACACTATTTATTCAGAGCATTACAGAGTGTTTCCTCTCTATGGAATCGTTTAGACAACTCAACTGAACCAGCGCATCATTGCTCTAAATGTCAGTGGGGCTGTTGAACAAATAATGTATGTCTTCTCCCACCACTTGAAGGTTAAATACTGTATAAATACTAAGTTTCATGATCAGAACTACACCCACAGCTTTTTACGGGCTACCTTGTTGCGTCTCAGAAAGCCACTTCCTGGCGACATGAGGAGTGACGACAATTCTGCTGAGATGTGCAACAACAGGGTATCCTGTGAGACAAGCTCCCCACTGCCGTCAATTGACGCCAATTGTCAATTTTACTGTCAATTCAAAGAATGAAAGAAATTTGTTTTTTCATTTCCATCCCAAATTTTATACATTTACATACATATACATTTTGCAAATGTTGCTTCTGTAGAGTTAGCCTAGTCTAATGAAAGAATAAAACAAAGGAGGAACGTCTTATTTAAAACTCTGTTTTACCAGCAGGTAAAGATAACATGTAAAATATGAGTGTGTTCATTTCTGAGCCACAGCTGCAGAGATACCCATTACATATTTGCAGCATAATGTATATCATAAGGTATGTTAGATAAGGGTAATTAAATAATTTCACTTGCTTGGTATTGCATGTGAAACAGAGGAAACACTTGGAAGAAAGGCCTTGCTTATTGGTAAGGTGTAGCAGATATTAGTATTCTGTGCTTGAAAGAGTGCCGAGCTGCCTTATTGAATGACCTAGCGGCTTTATCAACTGTGAGGTGGCGGCCTTCTGTAGCAGAGCACTCTGCTCATCATTTTTGGTTTGGCTTTTTCCACCCTTTCTCTAAAAGGCATGAGTTTTCCTTCCTCCCTTCTTTTACCTACAAACTTGATGTCCTATTTCTATAATGGGACCAATGTTTGAAAGATTGTTATAGACCCAAAGAGTGCTACAAACTCACAGCAAAGTCAACTATTTTGAAAACTTACATACTATGTGACAAGGAAAAAGCTGCAATAAAAACAGGGTCTACTACTGACCTGCTAGAATGCTAGTTGGTAATTCTTGAACTTTCCCCTTTCCCATAAAGATATAGAAAATGAATGAGGGGATTTGTTAGCATAACAAACTTCAAGCTATTCTGCTTGACACCTAACAAGGCTTAGAGCATCTCTAGATTGTGATTTAAATTGTTTTTTTTTTGTCCATACTTACTCAAAAAACTCAAAGTAATACATTTAGAACCAAAAATCAGTCAGAATGTCTGGAAAAAGAAAGAGAAAAAGAGAGAGAGAGAGAGAGAGAGAGAGAGAGAGAGAGAGAGAGAGAGAGAGAGAGAGAGAGAGAGAGAGAGAGAGAGAGAGAGAGAGAAGAAATGTGTTCCTCTAACCAGGACAAAGAAGGAGAGAGCCCTGCTGGTTATAAATAGTCTGCTCAAAAATCCCTTCTGCGGGTAAGTTGTTAATTAAATATGAGTTCCAGTTAAATATGAGCCCATGAGATTCATTTCTGCAGAGAGGAGACCTGAAAAATAGCATTAGCGCATATTAAAAATGTCACAATATCTATAAGGGTTATGGAGTAGAGTCCATTTCCTAGCTTTCAGGTTCTTTGAAATAGTAGATTTACAGATTAGGTTTGCACATTCAAAATACACTAGAAAGGTATAGAAGGTTGCCAGCTTGCTATCACCCTAACAGTACAGTAACATTGCTGGGTTAAACTGATCCAATTAAAAAGGTTTCAGCATACAGACAATCATTTTTAATGCAGGAAATACCAAGAAAACTACTAACCATAAACCAATGCAGTAATGGTAACAAAATTCTTTGTCTTGTGAACTACAAAATCAATGAAATGCCTTCCTGCTAAAACATTACATATAAGAAAGGTTGCCCAATAGTGAACCTAGTATGTCTATATGAATTTACAGCTAGTTCCAGTGCTAACAGACCAATGTTGCTTGTCTTGTTGCCAACTCAGAGAGCTCAAGAGACCTGGAAGGCTATCTGCTCATGAGCTAGGCTACTCCCACTGATGGCCAAACAAGGAAAAATAAGAGTAATGGATAGTAAAGTAGCAAGCCAAACAAAAGCCATATTAAAAGCAATAGCAATATAATTTGTAAACAGCTTAGAGTGAAAGTAAATATCTTACTTATGCTTTGAGTTGTACTCAGATGAAGTCTTTTTAAATGTCTTTTCTATAACATGAATAATAAATGGACACAATTTGAGATACCAAAAGGAGGTTCTTAAAAACCTCTGCCAGGGTCATAAGATACAAGAGAGATATGGGATACAGTCATTTGTCTGTCTGTCCATGTGATAAACCAAGGGATTGAGATGCAGTTTGCCAAGTCTCAATAACCAGGTCAGACACAGTCAGGTCAGATCCATGTATCCATGCAGACAACTGCCACATTTTCCTTGTTTGCCTACTGGAGAATATGGATAACATTACCTTAATAGCTTGCTCAAGTCATAAAGTCTGCTCATTAAATGCTGTTTTAAACGCTTAACAATGAAAAAGCACAAAGCAAGATGGGACAATATACCATACAGTCTTTCCCACTCTCACCTTTTAATAAACAAGCTGTGCTAAAAGGAACTAGAATAATATTCTCTCTCTCTCTCTCTCTCTCTCTCTCTCTCTCTCTCTCTCTCTCTCTCTCTCTCTCTCTCTCTCTCTCTCTCTCTCTCTCTCTCTCTCTCTCTCTCTCTCTCTCTCTCTCTCTCTCTCTCTCTCTCTCTCTCTCTCTCTCTCTCTCTCTCTCTCTCTCTCTCTCTCTCTCTCTGATCTGAGAATACACTGAACTGTGTCCTCTGCATCAAGATAAACATAACATAAAAGTGTGAGAATTTTCTTGTACAGGGGTAACAGCTTGCCTTGCTGGAGAAAAAGAATGAATGATGATTATCTTACAATCTGTAGATGCATCGGAAGCATGTTGAAGAAAAGACGACTAAGCTGACAATATCACAAACCTACCGAGCAAAAGTGGAGTCTCCACTTGTGACCCTGTAACACCCTGAAGCACAGATGAACATTTTGTGAAAATGGGAAAGGGGTTGCTGCTGCTACCCTCAGCTTTAAAAGAGCTTTATAGCGAGTTTCATCTCATTGTTTAGCTGTACAGCCCGTCAATCCACACTTACATCACTCTCATAGTCTTTTGGTCGCAGCTCTGAAACAGCAAAGCAACTATCGGGTGAATATAGTGGAGCATTTAGCAGCTACAGAGCCAGGTAATTCCCTCAGGCGCTGGTGGAGACCATAAACCGAGCTTAAAGAGAGTAAATATTAGACTTACATTTGTCCTGTGGTCAGAAACATGACTCCAATTGAAAGACAATTTTGCCCTATGTCCCAAACTTGTTACCGTTGCCTCAAAGTGTAAAAACCAATCAGTTATTAAAACTGAGCAGTAGTTACAAGTAGCTACAATACTGTCAATTTAAGTTTTGCATAGCCAGACATGGGGCTGTACCTGATTTTCCAGAACATTATGAGGGTCTAATGATGGCAAAGTTGCCTCAGAGCCCAAAGCACCGTCAACTGAAATTATGTGCATGGAATAATCAATTAGATGACCTGGTAAGATATTAAATTCCATGCATAATAAATAGGGCTGAACAATATTGTGTTTTAACATCAACATTACGATGTGCGCATGCGCGATAGTCCCATCGCAAGACGTTGCGATGTTGACGCTAGTCCTTTTTGCTGATTGATAGAAAAGTAAACTTTTACATGATTATTACTGTCCAACCCTTCCCCTTAAAGACAGGTAGCCATGTGGGCAACGTGTGTATGTGACGTTAGTCCGACGGGGTTTGTTAGGATTGGAAGTGAGGCTCTCTGTGTGTAGAAAAGAACCGCAGGCAGCAGCTGCCGCTGAAACACTGTAATGTGCATGGTTTTCGATGGGTAGTCAGTGAAGCTACGGTTGTGAGTGTTTTATGTTTGCTGCAAATACAAACTAAATCACAAGCAACATGATCACAACCTCTCGCAGCCATTTTCCTGCGCAACGTAACACTAAACTACTACAGAAGTCTGTGTCTGATCTAACATCTTTTCCACTAATTTAGTTGTTCTTGGATAAACAGTTTGTTGCTAGTGCGCGTGACATGCAGGTCTGATCCATTTATCAAACAAACGAGCTGGCCCCGCTAGTCGACCACAACCTGGAATTTTGCCACTTTAGCCTGGGTTGGTTATTATATGAATACAATGGTGTCATGCTAGTCAACCAGCGTATTTCTACTTCTCCAAAACCACTTCAGAATAGTAACGTTAGTCACAGTGCTTACTTGCTTTGGTGTTTGTAAAGCATTAAAGTTTAACAAAGACTGGTTTGCATTAGAAAAGATCCTTTTTCATTTTTTTCTTCTATGTAGATCCACTCCCCTATAAAATCACAGCGGTGGTCGAGAATTATTTATTATTATTAGCTATTTATCTCATCTTTTAAAAATTACTTATTTTTTTCATATGGCAATACATATCGCAGGAAAAAAAAAAGTCAGATTTTTTCCCAATATCGTGCAGGCCTAATGCATAAGGACGGTTAATTAAATAGATGTAGATACTGTCTACCACTAGACACAGCTGTTACACCGATTCATTCTCTTCAAGAACAACTGCTACTCATTTAGTAGAAGGAATCCATTTATGAGAAACTAGTCTAGCACAAATTCCAAGTTGGATGCAACAGTGAGTGTTCACCCAAAAATGTCCCTCCTCTGGGAGCACATTTCAGTATATCTGGTATGAATTAAAATTATTTTTGCTCTAATGAGTAATTTAAGTGTTCATTTATCAGAAAACAATGGTGGGGATTAGAGACTATTATGTTGACTGTGATTAGGATCTTAATATCAAATGTAGATTGATGCAAGGCCTGCAGCAGTGTCAAATTTATAGAAAGCAGTGTTGCTATGAGTTACAGGGAAACACCAAGTAGTCAATCAAGTAAATGTGTTGCACTTCAGACAAAGCATAATCCTTGATTTTTTAAAGCCAAACCTGTTCTTGTTGGAAGTACTAAAGGAAATTATGTAATTGGAGCCCTCCCCTATCAAAAGGTCAGTACAGCAATGTCAGTCTCAATCATCGTCCAACAAGAACTTGGATTGAGAAGAAAAAAAAAGCGATTGTGGAGGGTTAAAGGCCATTTTAAAAGCCATTTTGTATCAGATATCCATCTAACTGGAACCCTGGAGCTTTTACGGCATGGTAGTCAATCATCAATGGGGCATGGTCTGAAATAACTCTGACGCCAACATAGCCATTGTTGTACCTTTCCAAGATGAAATAGGATGTGGATTGCACACAGAGCTAGTTTGGCAGGTGTATCATGTCCCTTGGCCTACAGGAGAACAGGGTGGGGCACGGCTGTTGTTTCTTGTAGATGGACTAATGTTTGAAGTAAATGCATAACTTCTGTGAGACCAAAACTGTTTATACCGTAGTGTGATTCAAGAGACAGAAATTTAAATAAAATAAACACAATAGATTCAGCCTTAGTCACCTAATAGCGAAACTGCACACCATCAATGGGATGCCTTACATACCTTGTCATTTAGGACTCAAGCACCTGGATCCCAGTGGATGTCACCAACACCAACAATTTGTTTACAGTGTCTAATGAAAAAGGACAAAGAAAAAAATCATTAGCACCAACACAAAGCAAACATTACAAACACTAACAACAAACTAGTTTGTAAAAGACAAAATCATCAATATCAGATTATTTGTGTAATTATCTTGCAATAACTTATTTAAGCTAATAGCAGTAGAATTTGAATGAACTTTGAGAAACCCTTGCAATTTATTTCTGATACGGTTTTAAGGCATTGGTCCTTACCCCCTCCACTTCATCAGTGAGAAATCAGAAAGCTGTGGATTGCGTGGTACTCTATAACACTACACAACCATAATACTGTACATTGCCCATGGAAATTATAAACAGCATAGACAAAATGTTTGATTTGTCAGTAAATACTTCGCAAACTACATACATATAGCTGTTAAATGGGGTAGTAATTTATAAAGTTTAGGATATAAAAATAGCAATGCTCCTCCTATGTGCTTAGTTAGTCCTGCCTAAGGACATACTTTAAGAAGCATGGGTAGAAACACATTATCATGACTTCTTACCATAGGAAAGTCTCAATACTTGACATACATGTTGTAGTAAATCTATAATTTGACAAGAATTGAAATGAGATAATGATGCCACTGTTCTCATTTTGCTACTAAAAACTGTAATGCTACAGCCATAGTGCAACATACATTACATACATCGCACTGTTGCTTGCTCTGGAGGAGACTACTAGAACTGTTGGGTCCTTGTAAATTCTGGAGTGTGGTCTATCTGTATAGTGTCTTGAGATAACTCTTGTTATGAATTGATACTATAAATAAAATTGAATTGAATTGAAAATCAGCTAATTTTATGGAAATCTTTCAACCCCACGAAGGCAATCCTGCTTGTATAAAAAAACAGGAATCTGAAAAAGTCACAGCTCTGAAATGTGGCATATTCTTGGTTCTCAGGTCAGAGCACAACAACACAGAGTATTGTCCGTGTGTGTCTAGAAAAGCATTAGCTTTGCCAGCTGATCGGAGACAAACTGAGCCCGCTACAAGATAGAATCATCTCGCCACTATCCTCATCGAGCACAATAGAGCTATAGTGCAGGAAAGATGGAGGGATAAAAACAGTCAAGAAAAAGAGGGGAAAGACTAAAGCCACTTTGACTTATTCATAGGATCTCCCAATCAGCTGCAAACACATTCGACTGCACTGACACCCATTAGTTTCTGCTCCACTTACTCTTGGGAGCCTTTATCCTCATCTCATCTATTTGGGATACTGAATCTTGCCAAACAAAAGTTCCTTTTTGTCACACACTAGAAAATAGCATGAGAAGCGTCAAAAAGGGGGTATTGGCACAGTGGGGGAGGGGGGCATTGCAGCTACACCAACAGCCTCATCTCCTTTTCAGCTACTTGCCTTTCATTCAAATAGCCCCATTGCTAGGGCAGCCATACTGTGAAACCAAAGGAGCTGGGTGAAGGAAAGTATCTGCACCTTGTTTACATGAGCTCTATCGATGAAGAAGTACTTTGTCCTGCACAGTGCATACAATAAATACATGGATGTGCTTCTGCATCAGGAATTGTATGCTCATAATTTAATTAATCAAAAAAGTGTAGCTGATTTCCATTCTGTATAAATCACTCCAAAGTGATTCTAGTATTTCTCTGTAAACTTGAATTCACTGGGGTTATGATTTCAACAGCCAATTTAACTTATAATAATAAAGCTTATTTCTATACATCTCAATGCAGTCTATCAAAGAAATGAAGTACTAGAGTTGCTGGTTTGTTTTGTTTGCTATGGTAATAATGTCAATAAGGTCTATTACTTGGCTAAATAGGTATTAGTAATTCGAGTCTCACTGTCCAATGTCCTGGCCAGTATTCGTTACTCTGATAGACTCTGCAGAACAGAGTGAAAACTAAAAAATGGCTTGTTCTCAGACTGTTACAGTTATAAGGTGTGTTTGTTTAATGACATCAGCACAAAAAGGATGTACTCTCAGTTCAAGGTGGGAACGGATTGGACTTGTAAATTCTTCAGCGCTGGTGGTAAACGGATGTAAACACAGAGCCGTGGGGCGGTCTCTAGGTCACCCAGTAAGAGCATGCGCCCCATGTAGGCTGAGTCCTTTGCAGCAGCCTGGGTTTAAATCTAACCTGCGGCCCTTTGCTGTGTGTCATCCCCTCTCTTTCCCTACCTGTCTGTCCACTGTCACTATCAAATAAAGTGAAGTCCCAAAAAATAATCCTAGATTCTATATTGTTTGAATTATACTGCCGGCCTTAGCTAACATTGAACTGTTCACATGTTTGGCCTAAAATACAGCTTGGGCCTTTTTACAACACAGGTGTGATTCCACCCAAAACACAATTAAGGTAGTCTGCAGTGTAAACATTTGTGGTCAAATACACCATAGGCCCCACTGAAGGGTCCTTAAACCCTCATGTTGTCCTCGGGTCAAACTTGACCCAAATTTTTTTTTCACAAAAAATGGGCCTTCAAAATAAGTGCTGAAAATGTCAACATTAGAAATATCAAATAACTGGGAAAAACATCTAAAAAAGCACCTACAACATTGAATTTTTTTTTTCATGGTTGAAGGGAAGACAACACAAGGGTTAAGAGAGTGTATACTACATGTAAGTAGATGAATATTTCTGTGCCAGTGCAGCAAATTATTGTAATTAATAATAAGTCATTACATTTATATAGCGCTTTATCATAGACACTCAAAGCGCTTCAGGGGGAGGTCTACCAATGTGTAACACCCACCTGGGTAATGCACGGCAGCCTTACGGCGCCAGACACTCAGCACAAATCCGCTTGGTAGAGAGGGAGGAGAATAGATTTTTAGTGGTGGGGAAAACTGGAGCACCTAGAGAAAACCGACCAGTGTTCAAACCCGGTACCGTCTTGCTGCGAGGCCACATTGCTAACCATTGGGCCACCGTGCTGCGTAATTGTGTAAAACAAGTAGAAACAACAAATCATGATCTCCAAGAGAAACAACAACAACAACAACATTACAGATACTCGGATCGTAAATAAGGCAATTTGTATAATTTTATGGGAGCATGTCAGCCTGAAAGACATCGTATAGATTACCGTCTGTTTGTCTTTGAGGACAGACCGTGGTCCATGGAAAATGGAGCTGACGCAGTAATTTGAATATTGAGCAGGGACAGATATCTGATCAAGAACACTTAACATATGTGTGAGGTGCATTATGCATTGAGACCAGATTTGAGCTGCAATCCACCTAAACTGGATGTAGACACAAACTAGTATAAGACGAATAAAGGGGGGTGGGTCTAAGTCTGTTCAGAGGGATGCTCATCACTCCAGACGGAGGAAAATCAATCCTGTGCAACCTGACTCATGAAATTGTATATTAACGGTTTTGTTAACTGTGACTTTTCCAATCCAGCCATGAAACATGGAAAAACAGTCCATTACATCCAACATACAGACCCAGATTAAATAAGGATAGAATCAATGTATTGATCTCTTGGTGAATTACGTATTTACCGTGCCAAATGTAATATGATTAGCTGGAACAAAGGATCCCAAATTTAACAAGAATCAAGCAGAAAAATAACATACACATAATAAAATACTGCTTAAAATCAGTGAGTGTATAAAATGGCTGCATGTTCTGCAGCAAATATGAATGCACATGAATATGGATGAACCAGGTTGCAGTGAGACCAATAGCTGTTCCAACCCATAGACAATACCTTCTCAGTGCATTTTATTTGAACCTGTACAATTAAATCTGTGATTATATAATACAACTGAACTTGCCAACTGCAATTTGACAGAAGCCCAATTTCATACCCAGAATTTGCCTCAACAACATTAACTACGCAATCAAATACATAGCGTTGGTTAAAAATACTGCATCTATGTTCAGAACACTCCATTTACTTGACAATTATCCTTACAGTGGGGGTCTCTGGAAAGGACGGCCACACAGACACAGGGTTTGTACTTTTCTTTAGCATGTCTCGTTTATAAGGCAGCCCATGTAAAATCCATGCTGATGTTTCGCTGTTGTGCTGAAGTATTACTTGACTTTGTGTCCAAGCCAGCTTATCACGTGTAGACAGCCTGAAGACAATGCATTGCTTAGTCTACAGCACATAAAATCTGTTATACTACAGTGAGAAGGCAGCTTCTAGCAGAGATATGACACATCTGTAGCCGCTATTACAACAGACTATTTCTTGCAGGGTTCCCTTCTAAGAATTATTCTTTCCTCTTAGGTAATCAAAACCCTTTCAAAATTCATCCATTACATAAATGTCTTAATTTCCTACCAGTCATTTATTTCACATTTTCCATGCATTATGTAGAGCGGATTGGAGATGTTACAGCATGCTCCGCTGATGTCTTAAGCAGCCAGTGGACACAAAACTGAAGAAGGATTTGGCTTTATGAACATATTTGCTGATAAACAGCAAGACTGAATAAGGGAAAGACAGATGTTCCCCTAACTGGGTCACAGAAGCAGGCAAATCATTAGTGAGAAACTGAATGCAAAGATGTATGTTAAAACTGACAGAACAGCATGTCAAATAATATGCAAATTTACATTTTTCCACAAATAGTTTCAAAATACAGACTCACTAATCTTGTTATGGACCTGAATGAAAGGCTTGTATTGCACTTGATAGGCTATTCATTCAATATTGATATCTACTTGTGTAGATAATGTCCATTGCCTGTTATGTGTTAAGCTTTTATAGCCAGTGGGCAACAGACCAAGAAAGAAAATCCATAAACATTGGCTTTGACTGATTTATCATTATGAAAAACTAAGTGGTAGGTAAATATGATGCAGACCCACAGACCTTTGCCAGATTGGGAATCAAAATCACCCCTAGTGTGTTGACAAAATACATATAGGCTAAATCAATACACTCTAAAAAAGCTGAATGTTCTTAGAGAATCATCAGAAGGAAAACGATGAACACTTAAAATATCTTCAAAAGCTGTAAAAACAAATTGGTCTCTTAAAGGGCTGACCAATTTGGTATAGAGAGCTGTGTCAGTGCTTTTTACACAGCATAAGCAATGTCAATGGGACTGCATCATTGCTATGAATTATAAATATTAGCTTGCGACATCCCTAGTCTGAATTTAGCCTGCCCCAGATCAAATTAGGTGTGCAGCTTTAGTTACCATGGTGATCTACCCTTGTGAATTACCGTAAGCAGCTCAGTAGAAACTTCGGATTTTCTCACAAATCCCAAGCAATCATCAGGGGGCACATGCACATCTATACAACTTTGTGGGTCCAAAGTAACAAATAGCTTTACAAAAAGACAAAAATATACCTGCACACTGCTACCTTGTTCCCAGTTATTCTACATTACCCCGAAGGTTTGACCATAAATTGTCTTCCTCAGGTGGCTGACTAATCCCATAACATTGCTCTATCACATGACAAAAACTTTAGTAACTGCCTACAATCAAATGATTCATTTTTTGCACTCTGCTGCATGCTTTCACTTGCTTGAAGGAGTCCAACAAGCACTTCTTGGCAGCCAAACACTTAACACCGGCCTCTGCCGAGATTCAGAAAGATCATGAAAAAGCCATGGAAAGACTCACTAGACAGACAAACCCCTACCCAAACCAGTCGGAGCACATGCATAAACATTGCATTTTACTAATAGCTTAAACAATGGTATTGCACAGTTCAAACACTAAAACTGTGTGCAGAGGGGATTGCTGAACAGGAGTTGGCTAAAAATGTCATCACCATGTTTAACCTCTCTCTCATAGCCAAACTGGAATAGATGTGACACACAGCAGAAATGGAAGAGGCAAGCGGCGTCTTCCCCTCAGTTACTTGTAAAGCAGTCTATGACTACATAGGTAAGAAGTGTTCAATTTACATTTAACAAACAAGACTTTATCTTTACCATCCGCAATGAGGTGGTAACATTTCTATGGACTATTACACTGTTGTTTCTGGGGAATTTGAAATGGCAACTCCTGATGCTAAGATAAAAAATCATCCAAATGAATTATGTGGGTAGACCTCCAACTGACATAAGTTATGTTAAAATGGGGCTTATTTAAACTGTCCATATTTTTTCACTTTTTCTGGGAGTTGGGGTGTTGTTTAGAGTCTTTGGTGCTTCCACACGCATATAAACTTCTATGCTGTTTAATTGAGGTACGGGTTTCTGAATGTCCCCTGCCTTCAGTCTCCGGGTGGGCTTTCTAAAACACTAGCCAAGATGAATGTCACAAATTGATGAAAATGCCCATCCCAATTTTCTAAAGCCCAACTTGTTTTGGCCAGACAACAGTAAAGCCTACCAAACAAGACAAAAAAGAGCAAGGAGGGAATTAAGTCATACTTGGTTTTCTTGCAAGAAGAATGACACAAAGAAATTTGCTCATTTTCAGTTCCGTTATCGATTAAAAAGAAAACAAAGCTAGCCCATTAATTGTGGCAAATAAGCACATGCAACTGCTTGCTCTGCATTCACCTGCTACAAGAGGGAAAGGGGGCGAGGGCTGTATTTCCACAACCACAGCTTAATCGTTGACCCATTGCTCAAGCATATTTCTCTAGGGTTGAAAAAAAGCAAAGGAATCAGTTCAAGCCAAGGCTAGACTTACTGAAGTTGGAGAAGGAATCATGCACGTATATGGTCACACATGCAAAAAATATTAATGAAGGTGAAAAAAGCTTCCCTATGTGATACACATCTAAACACACCTACAGTTTCAGCCTTACTCACACAATCCATCTGCTCACAGCACTGTGTTCAGCAGTCCATTCAACACTAATACTACTACTTAATGAAATTCCAGCCTTCTAATTCTCTCATGAAATCAAACAGCCGTTCTCTTCTAACTGATATTCCATTGGCTCACAGTTTAGGATGATCACACTGAGTCCCTTTTTTCAACAGGAATTACATCTCCTTAAGGAAGTCATGATACCATTTCAATAGGCATTAAAAGGGTTGCTAGGATTGTTAAGCTGGTGGAAGCCTGGCTGAGCTCCAAACTGTAGAACAAAACAGTTTGGGTGTTGTTAAGGAAAAACATGGCTTTAACCTAGGTGACCTAAGTTGAATCCTTCAAGAGTTTTATTTGTCCAAGTCAAAGTGTGATAGAGACATATGATGAAAATTCACAATGGAAGCGTTATGGATTAACCATTGGGGAGCCAGGGTAACATTTGTTGGTGTATAATGAAGATAAGGAAACACGGCTTTGCCCCTTTTGTTGAAGGCTTTTGCCAAGTCTTTGCTTTCTTTCCGTCTACAAATGTCACAACAAACTGTTGGGCAAGTGTACAACACTATTTTGGCACTAGTGTGAGACTAGAACAGTGCAGTAGAGGGCCTTTGTGCGAGTACACCTTATCTTCCATTCTAGATAAGGTTTGTTGTAAATGATCATAGGAGTAACTGGATAAAATGAAATGTTTCACCAAAACCTCAGTAGAAACAAACCATTGCATTTAGTGCACATTTCTGTGATTTATGCAGTCTATATATTTAAGAGATCAGTCTTGCATATCATTAAATAAATGATCAAATTTGCATTGTGGAAAGGAGGGCAGAAGAATAATGCAATGTATTATACAGTTTGAGGATATGTCCCTAAACCATGGGGGCATTGAAATGTTATCCTATGCATTTCATCAGTCAATATTATGAGAAGGCTAACTAGATAACCATCTACAAACAGCTGGCCACCAGCTCTCAGACTATGGGCCTACAACAATGACAAGTTGCTGCTGATTAGACTTAGTCTTTGTTTATATTTTACAACAGCTAGGATGGCCTTTGAAAGCTACTCAGGAACTGTTTTACTGCATGATAAGGAAAATCATCAAATTCAAGGTTTGATATTCAAGGCAGCAGAAGCATTTTCTATATTCAAATAAGCAGACTGAAGGACATTCAGCAGCCTAATACACTAGTGTGTATTTTAACATGCTATATTCTTTAAATATAGTTTGACAACATTAAAAAGCCCATCCTGTCACTTCAAACGGCTAGTTGAGATGGGTTTGTACTGTAAAATCTGATATTCCAACAGGGACGTGTAGATGTCAGTTTACAATGACAATGCTTTTGGTTTATAGCCAACACTGCAAGCATAATGTCACGCTGTCATTGGTGTGTTGGAACCACAAAGCATTCACGGATGCAATTCAGAAAGAAAATAAACCACACGCTTGCTATTAGGTTCACCTGAACGTTGTTTGTTCTTGATTTTCAGAGATTTCTGAGGGTTGCTAAGTTAATTAGCTAAACAGTAAAAAATAAAAATTAAGTCCACGGGCATGGACGGCCCAGCTGAAATTACTAAAAATCAAACCTAGAAACTAGTTTACGCTAACCTGCCTCAAATCTTAACAGGATTAAGTAACGTTGGATTTAAGTGGTGATAGTAATCGGATTAGTGAAGTGGTGAGAAAATGAAAACGCCGATATGTTGAGTGTACAGCAGCACGCCACTAATCCCTCGTTCGTCGAAGCACAGAAGGTGCTGCGTAACAAAAGATGTGACTCCTGCTGCTGTTGTTGTTGCAGTGCAGCTGTTACATTGACATTATGAATGGCAGTCAAATAAACCCAGGTTTTTTTACTTTAAAATGTATAACTGCGTTATATTAGATACTGGTGGCTCCGCATAGAGAAGAGGTAACATTGCAACTGGGCAGCCATGTACAGTTGTTGGCCGAACGCAGACAGCTGCTTAAATCTCTTGTTACCGTGCAAAACTCACTCTTATATTATTACAGGAATACAAGGCACAAATACTACTAAATGTATACGGTCCATAAAATGCTTTATCATTGTAATTTCACTGTTAAAAATTGTCTGACTTAGACTCACATCGGACAGAGACAGAACGGGACCGATATTACGCTACGCAGCTAGCGGTGATGTTAGCATGTTGTGTGGGGCCCCACACAGAGCAACAGTAACTTGCGCAAACAAAGAGACTTACCTGGATTACTCTCGAGTCACCGTCTCATTTGATGATGTCCAGGTTATGGGCAGGATGCTAATGTCCAAAGAATTGAGTCGAGACGTGGGCACCAGTCTTACAGCTTTGCTTGACGGTAGTTTAATAGGGGTGTGCTAGTGTTAGCAGCTAGCTAACGTTGGCCCCTTAAAGAGCAACTCGAAGCTGGCCCAGTACGCACATTCTCCTCAGCAAGCTGTGCTCAAGTTGTTTAACGATGTCGTCTCCAGTTGTTTTTACACTCTAAAGTATTTACCTACCTCGAATTAACTAAGCGAAACGTGAATACAGGAGAAACAAATGTTCCTTAATCGGTAAGACTTAATGACACAGAGCATTAAAAAAATCCAAAATGTCCACGACATTCAGCAAGGAAATACAAAAGGCAAAAATACGTACGACCTCCGGCAGAGCGAAACCTTTTCATTTATAGTATGCCGCACCCATATGTTTGCAGTCATAATTTCCCTTTCTTTTAACGATGAAACGTTGACATTGTCAAGTGAAGCTACATTGAGTCTGAGAACAACGTGAAGCGACGAGTTTCTTCTCTGCGACCTCTCTGTCTACATGTAGGAGTAGGCTGTCCACCAGAAGTCGCCTTCCCAGCTACACCGAGTCCCAATGATGCTTTTCACTATCTCACCCAAACACTTTGAGTGAATCCCCCAATCTTCTTTAGTATCTTCCCGATAATATTTACTTACCCTCTGGGTCGACGTATTCACACAGAGTAGAAGCAGGCGAATGCAGACATTATTTTTCTATCTGGTGGCCAGCTGTTTAAGTCAATCTACATGTAGCCTGTACCAACATAAAGGTGTTTTCACTATTTACAACAATGTTTGACCATTCACGGCAACCAAAAGTATCGGGAAGTTTATTAAAATAAAATAATGTTGTAAATCTTAGCACAGAAAGTGTCATGCCAAGGATAACTATGAGAACATTCACTTTTCTTTACTATGTTAAACTCACATGCCAGCATTTGCTATCATTTGGCGCCCCCTGGTGTATATGCAAAGTTAATTTGCAAAAACAGATAAAAGCCATTCTTAAAATGAATGAATCAACAGTTTAATTCAATCAATCACTCAGTTGTATTTGTCACATGAAATCATACGAGGTACATTTCCATATTCAGCTCCTTTAACTTGTGCAAAGCAGAATGTGGCCATCAGATTGACATTTCTTTGAGTGCACAAAAAACAAAAATATAAAAGAAAACAAAGATGTTAACACAACCCATCAATAGTTTGATATTCCTTGGATTGTATTCACTAAAAACAACTATTTAATTTAATTAATAAAAACATATTTCATTCAGCAAATGAACCCTTAATAAATGTTATTTCTTGCAGGGGGATTTTAAATAAGCATGTCCCCATTATATGTAAATTACTTCTTGCACAATATGGCAACAATCATTTATTGAACAACGGGAGCTCAGTCCATAGGGACTTGGCTTGGGAACCATGTGGTCACATGTTCAAGTCCTTACTGTGGACTTGTAGCTAAAGAGGTGCCAGTTCTCCACCTTGAGCGAGACATCAACTGCTTGGAGCAACTTTAACGGGCAGCCTGCCACTCTGACATCTCACAAGCCTTCACAGTTAGGTCATGTAAGCTATCTTAACTTAACACATGCAGTTTAAGGTTCTATACTGAATGTTTCAAATCTTTCTTTAGCTTTAACAAAGCATCCAATTACTACACGTCTATACCTTTCTATGTATACATCTTTTTTTGTTGTTGAAACATAACATAAATGGAAATGTGATGTGTTGACTGCCTCTACCTTTAATAGGGGGCTGCAAAACAGGACAATAAAGCTCCAAAAGATGTAATGACCATTTTATTTGCATACCCATCTCCAACTGCTTTGGTTATTTTTTACAAAAGTTATATCACTTTAAAAAGTAAGCATTTTTACAATGATAACTTACAGCTCTGCACACACACACAGACATTTCACATGTCACAGTAGTAAAAGCAAAGGCATAAATGATTAATTTAATGTTGGCAGAATTTGATTTTAGCTGCTTTGTTTTAAGGGTCAATAATTGCGCATGCTGTCTTTTGCCATGGCTAAATGGGACGCTTGAACAAAACAAAGCCATCGTTAATATTATTAGTATCACATGTGAAAACAGGCCAATTGTACATAGCATCATTAGACTCTCAATGATCTACTGTACATTTGAATAAATACCAACAGGTACAAATCATCAAGTAGAAAAGATTAAAAATGCCGTATTAATACACTTCAAGCAAAGCCATGTTTCTACTGACATAGCCCTGCTGCATCCAGACAATTAAAATATACCTTGCTTTGACAAAAAGACTATCAAATTACAACGTCTGTGTTTCCTGTGACTTAATCAGTCCTTTGCACTGAAAGAAGGCATCCTGGCATGGGCCACGGCCAAGGAAGGTTTTCAGCATGTCCATGCCATCCACAGATCCACCAGTTTCAAGAATCACCCTTCTGTACTCTTGTCCAACCTGATAAAGACATTTTCCACAAAAAGTGAGATGTATGCTTACAAGTATCTGCATGTATCTGGAGATATGTATACACAATGTATGAAGTACAGTGATAATTACACCTACCTTTGGATTCATAATGCCTTCCTTTTTAAAACGACTGAAAAAAATATCCATAGAGTAGACTTCACTCCACAGATAGCTGTAGTACTGGCCATCGTATCCTCCAACCAAGTGGCTGAAACTAGCTGTCATATTGGTACCTGCAGAGAACAGATCTTTGTCCTCACATCAATCATGGCCTTTGTTACAAATCATGAACACACATTCCAAAAATAAAAAAAGGTCAAACACAAACCATACCTGCCTATTGCATCTGAAATGTAACAATTAAGTATTTATTTATCCTCATACGAGAGAATAAAAATCTTCATGCGTACATTATATTTCTGTAAATACTGTAAATTTGCCTTGCATAGCTACTGCTGCTAATGCTACTGACCTGGCGTAGCAGGAACACCCAGGATTTCCTTACAGTGCTTTGCAAACACCTCAGCTGTATCTGCATGAGGGCTTCTGTGTAGTGACTGGTCCACTTTACCAAGGACCACCTGACGCAGGTTCATCAGTCCTAAAGAGGGTAAACACGTCAACAGAGACTCTTGATTTCTGGATACATTATTCTATAAATTTCATTTTTTGTGAAAATGTGTCTGACCAGTGTTGGCGACTCTAGATGCAATCAGTTTTTCGAGCAGATTGTCTGGGATTGGGGTGCCATCCTTGTAGTGGCGAGACATTCTCATCAGAGGCTCTTTCTCCCAAACCCAGTTCTCAAGCACCTGCGAAGGCACCTCCACAAAGTCGGTCTCCACCAGGGTTCCACTGAATTCTGAGAAAGTGGTCTGAAACAAATGCAGGACAAGTTTAAGCTCACCTGTTCCAATGATACACAATATGCAAATGGAGCAGATGACATATCCACAGTGGCCTACCTTAGAACAGAGCTCGTGCATAACATGACCAAACTCATGAAAAAAAGTCTCCACTTCATGGTGCTGGAGAAGAGAGGGACACCCTTTCCTGGACTTGGTAAAGTTAGCCACCATAGCCGCCACTGGAAGTCTACGTTTTCCATCAGGTCCCCTGCAGCCAGGCTGGAGACCAAAGCAGGCTGCATGGCCATACTTTCCTTCCCTGGTGGAGGACAAGGTAGCAGGATGTCACGAAGCAGTGCAAAAATCGGACCATTGCCATAAATTACATTACAAGGATGAAGAGCTCTAGTCACTGATTTGTCTTGGAATTCAAGATGGAGGAAAAACTTGATCAGAAACTTGATTAACAGCTAGTTTGATAATTAAAATAACTCTTTTTCAAGCCACCCATTCCCTATTTCCAGCTTCTCAGCTGTGAAGATATGCTACTTTTCTCTGTCTAATATGGAATATCTTTGGATTCAGACAAAGTAAGACATTTAAACTCTCTGGGAAATTGTAAATGGCGGTTATAACAATTTACGACATTCTACAGATGTAATAATCAATCAAAGACAAGAAAAAATAATCAGCAGATTGATCAATGATGAACTAATGGTAGTAATAATAATAGTAATATTTTTGTAGTATTACTAAAAATAGTAAGTAGTAATAGTAGGTGCAGCCCTAAAAGTGACACATTCTCTACCTTGGATGCAAGTCCAGGTAAAACTGGCCAATCTCCTCTCCTGTTCCAGTGTCCAAGGCTGAATAAAGCTTGACATTTTCATGCCACACATGAGCATGCTCCACCTCGTTGAAAGTGAGACCCAGCAGCTCCTGGTAGATTCCTAACAGTCCTTCTGTCACCACATCAAGCGGGAAATACTCAATCAGTTTATCCTTGTTCACGGCAAACTTGCACTGCTCCACTTGATTCATGTAGTAGGGTAAGTCCCAGGCATTGATCTGTCCATCAAACTGGTAGCCCTTCATCAAGCACTCACGCTTCTTTAGTGCAAGAATATATTTCCTCTCCTTGATTCCAATGGGCTTTAGTGTTTCATACAATGTGTCTGTAAAGTGGGAAAAAAAACAGTTCAATTATGTACACCTTATATTTTCATAATTTCATATCTGCTTAAATTCAAAGCAATAAATCGTGCTACCTTTTCACATAAAGCAACTCAGAGTGGAATATTTTTGAATCTAGATTTATTATTGAGCAATCACATAATGACTCCCATTATTAAATTCTACACATTTCTTATCATCAATTGTGTCATTTCCATACAGATCTGTATTCTAATAACACAATACTGACCACACTCATCAGCACCCTTTCAATTTTGTGATATATGACCATGAACAGTACTGTCTGCAACACTACATAAAAGAGGCATGTGTAACATTCACTACATATAATTAGGCATGAGGTGTAGCATTTCTCTCTTCTACTTTAGTAACATACATCCGTCCAAATAAGTTTATTTTGCTAATGCTAAGCGGATATCAGATTACATCTCTCTTCATCTTAAATTACACATGTATGTGTGCATGTGCATGTCGGAGAGGCAATATGTCAAAAGGTGACATACCTAGAAAGTCAGAAACGTTGCTTGCATTCTTGGCCATGTTAATCTCCAGCACATAGTTTGCATGGCAACTGTAACCAAGTAAGTCCGCGACTTTTGCTTTGAGTTGTATCAATTCTTCAAGGATCACTGTGTTGACCTGAGAAAAAAGTAGGGAAGGCAGTAGATTAAGATATGCAGATCAGCTAATGTATACAATATGAACACTTTGCACACCATCTAACTTTGCTTATTTAAAGTTGGCATCCTCAAGATTTCAGTCCTAGCTGTTTTGGCGACACCTGTGGTTACAGGTGGACAGCAAACACTCCTTCAGCAGCTACTCTGTCAGACACCCGTACGTGTATATATATATATATTTTTTTCTCAATGTATTGATGTTAAACATTTAAGTATAATGCCCATATTTGTATTCCATTTTTGCAGCAATATTTCTTTTTTTTTTATTCTTTTATTACACAAATTCCCAACGGGAATCAATAAAGTATTTTGACTGATTGATTGATTGATTGATGGACTGTGGTAGCAACAGTAGACCATTTTTGGTTTGCTTTCGTTGTATAACTGAATACAGCTCTGCTACGGCTGTAGGAGAATAAACCATAAATAGTGAGGCTGATATCAATAAATTCAAATTTCAAACGGCAACACCGGATTATGTGTGTGCGTGCATCATGAAAGTCTTTGGGATTACGACTTTAAACATATTACTTGCAACTAACGGTATTATTTCTCCAGATAGAGCTGCAGGTGTAAATGCATCAACTAAAGTTAAAAACAGACACAGGTCACAGGTCAGACAGGGCACACTGATTTATTATTGGGTTCCAGTTACCTCTTTACACCTGCTGTGAAAAGCAGTTTCCATCTTCCTCCTGGTCTCAGGATTGTAACACCTCTTCATCAGGGGGTAGTAATGGGGATATTCAAGTGTCACCTTATACCGCCCATCTTCTGTCGTTTCCAGTCCATCGAGATAGCTATCAGCTAGCCCACCTTAACAGAAGAAGGCAGCAACATAAATAGTCAATATAGCAAAAGCACATTCATAATACAAGAACTGTCCAGCAGCCTGAGACTCATGAATATAAACCTACCCAATTCACGCTCAGAAAAAACAAGAAACGTATTGTCCTCATTCAGATTCTTGTTAAACTCTATGGAGAGTGCACTTATACGCTTGGAGGTTCTTTTTATGACCTTGGGAGAGAAAAGAAGCAGAGAAAGTGGAAAAGGAAAGTCAAGAGAATATTAAATTGATTTCCAGGATGTGACATGATTATTCAAGAATTACAAGCAGAATCTGTCATTCAAAATGTAAACACAAGAGCAGGCCAACAATCAAACTTCAAAATAAAAGACTGGCACTCGCAGTCACTTCAATGCTCAACTTATCTTTTAATGAACTCTTTTCAACATCTAAAGCTATGTTATGGATGTATTTGGATTCTATTAACAGTAAAACATGCTTATGCGTTTCATCCATTTCATGCTTACTTATACGGTCAAAACTAAAGCAGCTTTAATAATCAGATCCATGTTGCATTACCTCTTGTATATCTTTAGACAGGTGCAATCCTTTCCGCTTGCCTAATGTAACAAGTCTGTCTAAAAACCTTTTTTCTTCGGGTAAAAGGTTGTCTTGATGATTTTTCTGTTATAAAGAAATCACAGAAGACAAACACACTTCTTCATACAGGCAGAATTATTTTTCATTACGCTAAACTGAATTACCTTTATTTATGCTTTATGTCAGCCAGCTACACCTGCTTGGAATAACATATGCTTGTCTAACACTAAATAGCTCAGATTCAATTTCTTCCAAAGCTAAATAAAAAACAAGTGGTGGGGTCAAATAAGGGTATGCTATACCAGTCAGTCCTGGCATCTATCTGGTTGCCCTCTGGGTGACATAAAATGTCAAATTAATCTATCACTGGCATAACTACTGTGACAAATGCATCAAATATGCACACATTAGATTCAATTAGCTTCAAATGCATATCTTTGACCGTTAAGATTACTTTAACACCTCATTATTATCTTAGTGGACTAGAGGTTTGATTTAAACTATTTCTAATGTTTTATTCATGCCACCATAGACAACCTTTACCTCCCACATATTGTGAGTAATGTGTATACTCAAGTTGATGTGACATGAGGCGCACCTGCAAGGCTGTAATTCGCTTGAACACATCTTCCCTCATGCTCATCTCCACGTCAAACTCAGACAGTTTCTTGTCTGCCTCTGTGCTCGCTGCCCGAACTTCTTTAGAGGGACATACATACTGGGGGAAATCAAGAACATGGAGTGATGCTACGGGAACAGAATGAACACAAAACACCATGAATGTTACTATGAGTTATGCAATATTGGAAATATTTTGAAGAAAGTTTTGCTTGTAATCAAATCCCATGAAAAGACCAAAACCAGAAAAATGTTAGTCCATACCTTCTCTACACTTGTTGGTTGCCCATTTCCAAATCTTCAAATACCGCTCACAAATAAATATATATAAATATATATATATATATATATATATATATATATATATATATATATATATATATATATATATATATATATATATATATATATTAAAAGAAGGCTCCATTATTTCTTAAAACAGCTGGGTACTGTCGTTTGTTTTAACAAACTTTATGGGTTTTTTTGGGACTATTTTCTGCGGATGGATACACATTTGGTGCATAAGTTATTATTAAGATGTATATGGGACTAACTACAATGACCATGTTCATGATACTGAAGGAGCATGGTCACCCAGTGTAACAGTGAGGCTCATCATTGTGTTTTTTTAATAAGTTTCAGGACTACAATGAAGATCCATGGCACAGAAGCTTTGGCTACATGCAATGCTTATTAGTAGAATGAATTCATTGTTGGTTTTGGTCTTTTTCACGGTATTGTTGACATCAAGAAAATTAGCATATCCTTGAAGACCTACTTGCATAATCCAGCTTGGCATACGCCAAGGCTTTCAGGGTGTTTTCAACAGAAACATTTTCTATCTTTAGGGATCCAATGTCATCGTATACGGTCTTTACTCTGTTCATCAAGCGGTCTGTCATGGTGCTGATATCGTCTGGGGTTAGGTCCCATCTCATCCCATTTCCTGCCTGAGAGCTGTCTCTGGCACACGTCACAGAGCCGTTGTGGATGGTCATTCTCAGGAGAGGTTTAGAGCCGCTGTAAGGAATAAGACATCCAAGTTAAAAACAGTATTACAGACACAGTATGACCTCTAGGATAATCCCAGCCAACATACAACTTTACAACCACAAAGGAGAGACACAGGGCATTCAGAGGATGTATGGCTTTTCAAGATAAAAATGACAATAAAAGGGGTTACTTAACAATTTCTAAAACAGTGGTAGTCGCCGTCCATTAGCCTATTGGAAGATTGCAGAAATCTCAAAAATTTCAAAAGTTTTTAAAACCAAATTACAGCATGTTTTCTTTGATGTTTATCAAGGTCGTGGTGTCATCATTTTTATTAATCAATTGGTCAAAAATGGTAATGTTTTGCACCAAATCCATTGACAAATGGTATCAACCCAACAATTGCTGCAACAACTCATGAGACACACAGCATGAGAGTGATTTAATTTCATCATTATGTTCAAAGCCTTACACACTAGACTGCTTCCCATCTGAAATGACATCAGATTGAATTTAACAGATGGCGCTACTGTAAGCAATAAATTCTTCAAGGCCACAGTTAAAACATGCTCTGCATATTTTCCACGCTAAGCAGAGACCTTTTCCTATTACCACTCGTTGCATGGCAGCAGAAGCCTTTCAAAACAAGATTATAAAAGCGTGGAATAATTTGCAAGACAACATGACAAATCACTGCCAAAAAATGTAAGACTGTCAGCGATCGCAACCATTTATACAGTGTATCGGCCTACCTTTTTACGATTAACAGGTGGTAAATAAAACACACAGCTGTTAAATGTAACGGCACACTTCCCAAATTCCAGTATGGCCACGCCAAGATCCGCTCTACAACGCAGCTTGATTGGTTGGGGTTAGGGGCTGGGGTGATTCTAGGATCAGGCCTTTAGGGGCGGCTCAGCAGCCTAATGAGAATGTGACACGGATACAGTGTCCTGCTAAAGTAACAATGAGTATATGGATTTAATAATATAACAGAGGATAAATGCAAACTATTGAACATATGAAAAAAACTATTAAAGCCTCATCATGGACAACCAGAATCCAGTGAAATGATAATGAGGTATAAACAATAAATAAAAAACCGTTCCTTGACTAGGGTTACAAGTGCACAGCATTGGCAACAGCGACACAGGATATTAAACCGGTTTCTTTGAACCTGTCATTGTTTGCTCTATGTCACTAACAGACAAGTTGGCAAACTCTTAACTAAAATTGATTAAAAAAATAATACACTTTTTTTATTATAATTTTTAGGAGGGCTGAGATGAAATTTAGGGGGACTTAAGCCTCCCTAAAAAGGATCTAAAATCGCCACTGGTTAGGCATTTGACCTCGAGTGGTTAGGGTTAGGATTACGTTACGGCGAATTTGGGACACTAAACTGCACGTATACCACATGTAACAGTTGCACTGTTGCAGTGTGAACACACTAAACTTACTACAATAGCATTACTCAGCTGTGTAAGCATAGCCTACCTGAAAAGCGCTCGGCAGACTAAAACTCTTAACATGCCAGCGGTTTACACGTGCAAAAACCCCTACTGTATTCTCCTCTTACTGTAGCTCAGTCCAAACAGCTGCAACAGCGAACAGTAGCTTTCTCCCTCTCCTCCTTGAAATGTGGAAACGCTTATTTCCGCTTTTAACGCGCAGGCGCCGTAGAAGATGCTATCAAATCCGACACAAGTCCTCATGACGCGGTAGCAGCAGACAGCTGGATAAAGTCAGGTAGGTGGGCGAGGGGGGGGGAGACACTCAATAGCATCTTTTGACACAATGCTTTTAATAAACTGGCTTCATAGTTTTTGAGGGGGATGTAAGAAGGTTGCCCATTTTTCCTCTCCTCGCGCCTGTTTTGCTGCCTCGTTAACAGAAATGTTTTTAGCCAGCACCATCACACACATCCACATTGCGCGAGCCCTGTTTTCCGGACGTTTTTTTTTTTGAAATGACAAACACCTACCAGCGTCATTGGTTGTATTTTCTCGAATGTATTGTATTTAAAAAAAAAAAAAAAAAAAGATAGAATGCCTGTATGATGAATACAAACACACCTCTCCTATTATGGTATTACATCACAGCTTCGGCATCACTGCGTGTCAACACAAACTGAGTGGCTGTGCTAACCAGACCTAACGGAACAACGACTGGCATTAGCACGCGAGGGATGTATAAACCAGTGTTTGTATCTGCCAATCATTTCCATAGTGTCAATTTACAGTAAATGGGGCCTTGTTTGCCCCTGCACTGTTTGCTGCACTAATATGTTTGGAACTGCTTTGGTCAGACACAGAAAAACAATTCGCAACAGCCAGCTTTTTAATGGATCAATGCCAATTTTATTGTAAGCTAGAATCATTTTGCCTTTATCCTGATGTGAGTTGTCTTGGAAACAAGAACCAGATGAACCACCAGCATCCTTTCTAGTCGCATTTGTTGGCAATAACAGTGTAATAAGATGGCTGGACTGACCTGTTAGGGGGCCCTCGGGCAAAAATCTGCAGTTGAGCTCATATTGTGGGAATGTGATTTAATACCACTTTATTTAGTGGAAGCCATGTGAGCACACAGCTCTAAATTACAGGCCCATAAAGTAAGATAAAACTGCAGGGTTTGCATTAGATGATGTCAAACACACATTCATTTAAAAAAATGCAGTTAATTAAACCAACTAAAAGTCATTTAACGAAGATACATGTATCTAGTTTAAGGGAAAGATTAAGGCGGAGGGGTGGAATGGGTGGGAATTTATGTGCACTTAAAAAAAAGAAAAGTCAAACCTGATACCCTTGGACATTCCAAATATAGCCTGTAATACTTGTAACATATTTGGGAAAAAAATCATTTGACTTGCAGGGGAATCTGGAAGATTCCTTCGTGGCCTGTGGGCAGTTGTCCAGCTGATTGTCCAGCTGATTTTCAGTCTTGGTTAATAACTAAATAATTAATTACTCAGGACTTTGTTTGATAGTCGATTGAGATTGGAGAAAATTGAACAAACCATCAAAAGCTGCATTGAACCACATACTGCATAAATAATAAGACTGTCTTTAACCGTAGCATTATAATGCATAACAAATACCTAATGATAATTGAATGTATGAATTGAATGCCCTGAAAACATATTGGCTCAATCACCTTCTTGCTTCGAGCAGAGGATACAGAAGATTTCTGCCAAAGAACATCCACACACGTCTTGATGAAGCTGATTAGAAGGGTTTTGACTGTTAAATAACAAATAAATATTTAAATGTATCAGTGAATAGTACCAAAAGGTGTTGAATACTGCTTAATACAATAATTCCTGTTGCTCCCCATAAATAAATGATCAGACCCTGATGAGTTTATGTGATTTGTTCATATATAGTTAATTCCTAATTACTTCTTACAGTATGTGTAATTACAGCTTTTGCCAGCAACTTAGCTGGAATCCGGTAACATAGAAAGGGGCATTTCAGATCTTATCAGAACCTGTTTTTTCACTAGCTGCTAGTCTGATTCAAACATCTGCATGTGGCTACATCACCTAACAGTTGATGTTAATTTATTGATTTTAGTATGATATTTACTTGTTGCTGTTGAAGATAATGGTGCACCAAAACCCCAAACATCTAGCATGTTCCGGTTGACAAAGTTGGGATGAATGGAGAGACATATTTAAGCATATGTTGACAGTTTACATTGTAATTAAGGTGGAAAGAACCACTGGGTATTGATGTTTTCTCAGGAATCTGATTGTGAGTTTAATATTTTTTGTTGTTGACCGTGGATGTTTGCATCTGACCACCATTTGATCAAATTCATCTTTACATTTCTCTGGGATATAGATTACTGCTTCTGCAAATGCATTGGGTTTTGAAATGCCTTTTTATTTTCTAAGTGCATTCCAGCTAATGTGATGGCATATACATGTAAATGTAAATTGATGAATGAAGTGCTAACTAATTACTAAAAACTCATAGTGACTTTTTAAATAGTGAGCAACTCATAATACTATCTGTAAAAATCCTGCATTTATTCACCATGAGTCATGTATTAGCATCATATTCATCATCTATGAATAATATAGTCAGTTCTGTGTGGATGCCTTTCTGTTTCACTCCAACAACTTCCTGTGTGTGCGCAGCAGTTTCTAGGTAAAAATGGCAGTGGAGAAGCGTCTGGCATTCTCTATTGTGCAGTTCCTACGAGATCAAACACATTGCGGTGCTTTGAATTCTGATGAGCAGGAGAGCCTTGAAGGTAGGCCAACTCGCAGTGCTTGTATATTTTACAAATACAGGACACTCCGCTCTTGTGCTGTCCATTTCAGCAACCTAATATACACATGTTCTTATCTCACAATGCTGATAGAGAGAGAATAAACAGGAGAAGGGTTTATCATCAAAAAGAATCACAAGTAATCAGGGTTTTACCTGCAGTGTGTGAGGTGGCGTGTTTCCTCCTATGTGGACAGGAGCACATTTTCGATTTCTCACTCTGAATGTGCAGCCAAGCTCTGACTTGCCATAATAATACTGTTAACTCCAAGACTAATTCTTTAGCTTCTATCTTAAAACCTCACAAATGTAATTTATCTCATCAATTTCATGCTACCACTGCAGTTGCGATACAGTGTTTGGAGACAACCTTTAAGATCAGCTCCAGTGACTGCCATCTTGCTGTGCCACAGCCTCTGACCGAGATATTCCTCAATTCCCTACTCAAGGTAGGTAGTGCATCATCATTGGGACCAATACTTTAACATACAAACAAAGTACGTCAGTTTATCATTATGTATGGCTTATATGAACTCAGTAACTCAGCTTATACGGCAGCAGAATGAAGATAATGGTGTTTTCCATCATCCAGAGTCAACACTATAAATCCTTCTCATGACATTTGGACTTGTCATTAATATTACTATATTTTACTTTAAGGTCATGCCAGTGGAGGCCGGGTCACTGGCATTGCTTATTGGAATCATCCTTAATGATATTAGTTTTTATACCTGTGCTTTCCATTCTGTCAGGTCAACACCATAATAATAGTCTTTTGTTTACAACACAGTCACTGTTTATGTTAACTTTACTTGGAAGTAATGACGACTCTTTTGCATTTACTTAGAATGACAACATTACCATACCAGAGACCTCCCCATCTCCAGAAGACATTGAACGAGCAGAGCAACTTAAAAATGAAGGTAAAGCTAAAACTCTTAATTCTTCCTCTAATTTCATAAAGTCTGAAAACTGTGTCTCCCTCTGTAGCATCCCTGGTATTACCACAAAGTGCTTGTGCCAGCTAAAAACTACACTAACAAATATAAATAATAGAAGCATTATGATAAATACAAGGCAATCATTGGTCATGACACACTTCATTGGCCACCTATAAACTTCACCATAGCCCTGAATATATCTTAATGAGGATATCTTGTAGATTATCAATCATATTATTTATTGCCTATCTGCCCAAAATGTTATTGTGGTATTGTGGTAATGTTAAAATTAAAAATTAAAAAAGGTTTCACTGCATCTAATCTTACCATCCGTTTCTCAGGATGATAAAAAGAAAAACTGCTTCTATGATAACTTTGGCCCAATGTTGTAACCAAAATATTTCTTTTTGTATATACATATACATATACACACATATATATATATATATATATATATATATATATATATATATATATATATATATATATATATATATATATATATATATATATATATATATATATATATATATATATATATATATATATATATATATATATATATGTGTGTTTTTAGGAAACAATCACATGAAAGAAGAGAACTACAGATGTGCAGTGGAGTGCTACACAATGGCCATTGACCTGGACCTAAGAAACGCTGTGTACTACTGCAATAGGTATTTACAACAGCAAGCAACACAACTTCACACTGCCAGTGTTTTGCACTTGACCTTTTACTTCTTAATCTGGGGATCACAGATTTGTACACAACAGAGGAGAGCATCAATAGATGTCGTTAAATAGTCTGTGATTTTGGCATGATGCCATTTTATGACTGTACAAGACACTGCTAGTGAATCAGATCCCTTCCTTTTGGGTTATGTACCTGAACATAATTAAACAAGCCAGCGATAAAGGTAAACCTGGGGTCTGAATTTAACCCTGTGCAGGGCTGCAGCTCACAGTAAACTGGGACATTATACAGAGGCAACTGGGGACTGTGAGAGAGCCATTGGGATTGATCCTACCTACAGCAAAGCCTATGGGAGGATGGGGTGAGTTTTATACTTTTTTTTTTTTACGTAATCTGCGCCATAATATCACAATGACACATCAATTTGTGGCTCCAGTTTGGCTTTGACAGCAATGACCAAGTATCCAGAGGCGATTTCCTACTTCAAGAAAGCATTGGTATTAGACCCTGAGAATGATACCTACAAATCCAACCTGAAGATTGCAGAGCAGAAGCAAAAAGAAGCGACCAGCCCGGTGAGTAAAATAATAATGTATATTGGAACATTAAAGCTCACATTTTATTACCTAGGTCAGGTGCATTTGAACCTCTGTCTGTGAATTTGTGCCACAGATAGCGGCCGGATTAGGATTTGACATGGCTAGTTTAATCAACAACCCTGCCTTCATCAGCATGGTAAGCATGCATCCTAATAAATGCACTGTACATACAAAGCCTGGCTGTGTCACAGAGGTTACTGCTGTTCAGGGTTTTATCATTTATCCCGGGGACAGGTGTTGTACACTCGTTTTGTATCTGGCAAGGTTAGACCAGATATTTTCCCTAACTAGTCTCATGAGCGACAATCCAGATAGCCCATTAATCAACCGTGTTATTGTCTCGTGGAAATGGACGCCTCTGGCCCTCAGAGTCTTGACTTGTTAAACGATGACACATGGGAACGTCTGCCAGGACAAGAATGCTTCTACCAGCATGCCAGAGTTTTACTACAGCAACGGTAGATCTAAATTAGATAGCTCTATGTGTATGTACAGCCCTAGACGATAGACTGTTTTCTTATCTCCCAACAAACTAATGTAATCAGAAACAAACTGACCCTCAATAAATATGTGACACATTGGAGTTTAATTTCCATTTACAGGCTGCAAGCGTGATGCAGAATCAACAAGTACAACAGCTGTGAGTGTGTCGAAATGAATTGATTGCATTTAGTGTGACATGTAAAATGCAGTTTTTAAACATACAGTACATTGACTCACTGTGTCTGTGTGGTCAGTATGTCAGGAATGATGTCCAATGCAGTCGGGGGTCCTGCAGCAGGAGTGGGTGGACTGTCAGACATTTCCAGCTTGATTGAAGCGTAAGTACACCCAACTGAAACTTTAATGGATTACACAGACTGTTTGATTTGTTAGTATTCAATGTAGAGAGTTTTATATGAATTATATGTTTTGAAATGTAACATATTAAGAGAGTATAGCACTCGGGTCTGTTAGGGAAATATGAAGCTACAAATAACGGTTTCCGGTGATTTTTACAGTCTTGATGCAAAGCAGAGCATACCAGCTCCTGGCACTAGCTTCATATTTACTGTACAAACACGAGAGTGATATCAATCTCCTCATCTAACTTGGCAAGAATAATTAAACATTTCTGAAACAATGTCATATGGCAAAGTTGCATTGACATGGCGTGCAATATTTTATCTCTGCTGCCCACTGTGGCTCAAAAAGCAAGTTTATGATGTTAGAGTAGCTCTTTGCAGACAAAAGAGAGAAATTGGAATCAGGTACACTACTTACTCTCCCATTCACCCCACTAGGAATTTTTCAAAATGATGTTATAGGTGGAGACGGGCTGAAACAAAATGTGTAATAATCCTCAAAATGTATGCCCCATTTTCACACCCCAGCCCCTTCAAAAGCGGACATATTGGGAAACAGTTCCTCTTGTGATAATATTTTAGCCCAGGTAACCCAGCATGATACAACGTTTTTGGTGTTTCTGATTTAGTATCAACTTGTACCTGTACTGTAAATGTCCACAATGTGAGGAGATACGATTGTTTCTCCTATTTCTCTTCTTGCTTAGTGTGAGCTATTTTTCTGGTGGGGAGCAATTCAGCATGTAAACAAAGTTATCTCATCTGTCTATCAGGGGACAACAGTTTGCCCAGCAGATCCAGCAGCAGAACCCAGAGCTGATCGAGCAGTTAAGGAACCACATCCGGAGCCGCTCCTTCAGCGGCAGCGCCGAGGAGCACTCATGATCTACTCAGGTGTTTTTTTATTTAAAAAACAAACATTTGCTGATTTGGTCAAAAACAAAACAAAGGGATTTTTTTTTGTATCATTAACATGCATTATTTTCGTTTCAGTCTCACGTTTATTTTCCAAGGATAGGCAACCATATCGCGCGATTACAATCTCTACACCCATTTCTTGAAATCAAATCCCCGGCAAAGCTGGAATGAAGAGACAAGGATGGGAGATGAAGGCACTTTACTGTGACTAAAGACTCTGGGGCGGAGAGACGAGGGCCTAGAGACTGGACCATGAAATGAAGCATCCCACAGATATATGGCAAAACATATTGCAAACACCTAATCATAAAGAGAGCCAAGAACTCATTCAGCCTACTGAGGGAACATGAGGAAATTTCTTCAGTGCTTTTACATTCTGCAGAGATCGTGTTTTATATGTGCAGAAAATACTGCCCTCTTCATGTTCTCAGTTAAGGATCCGTCTGTATAGTCATGATACAAAGAGGGTTAGAGAGGAATGTACTTTTACAGCATCACAGGGAACATTCCAGCTTTTTTCTCATATAATAACCGTAACACATCAGGTTTATATTGCATCTTCGTTAAATATTATTTTTGTAGACAGAATACTTGTGTGTTGGGAACACGTAGACTCACATCACTGCTTTTCAATGAGTATTACTTAACTTTTGATTAAGACAACCATGTAATTGTATAGCAGTGTTTGCAGCCTGCGTTATGTTGTTATTGCACTTTAGCAAAATTAAATATATCCCCTTTAAGCATATTTAATTGTTCATTAACTAGTAACAGTGTTCAGATTGTTCATTTTGCATGCTCTTAAATCTGGTATTTGAGATCAGATGCTTTATGGAAACAAATAGGTATGCTAGGACAGCACAATGTTTTGTCTAAAACATGTGAATAAATGTCTTGAAATTAAGCAAATACTTGTATTTTTGCCTTTGTGTCATTGTTTTATGAAAGTGTGACCTTTTTCCTGTTGAATAATGTCTTCAAATAGCAGGACGCTCAGTTTGAATCAAAGATCCATCTCACATCCCAGAGAATCCTTGCACCTAAGCAGATTCACACTTTAAAAGGGCACTCTGTCCATTTAGTATTTCTCTGAGGAAACACCCTTAATGATGGAAAAGGGATTCTTGTCATGGGCTTGAAGCTAATTTATAAGAGAAAGCAGGCTTTTTACAAGTCAAAACAATTCTTAATGAAAGGTGGAGTTTCAATAGAAAGAATAACTCATTCAAAATCCCATTTACATTTTTAAAAACTACCTATCCAGCCTGGAACGGAGCATGTCTGGACTTTGTTGTATGTTGTGTGGCTCACTTCATATAGTCTTAAAAAAAAAAATCTTAATATTTTAGTTATTGTACCAGCCATCAACAAACACCATTTCACCATAAACCCTTTTCTGGGGCTAAACGTCACGGCTCAACAAAAGAGTTGAGTCCATGCTTTGCATTGTGAGAATTCCTTTAGTGGGAACACAGTGAGGCAGGGATAAGGTCAATTTCTGTGACTTGCCCCCCAATAGGTATCCTTTGTGTCTCAAAATGTGGCTTAAGACTTCAAGAAATCCCTATAATATACAATTTAGAAGAAAATATGCTCAGTAGTATACAATGGTTTCATTAAATTGAGTAATATAAAGTATTGGTAATAAAAATAAAATAAACTTTATAAAATATGTCCATGGCTTTTTTAAATGACAAAATCAATACATATTTAAAAAAAAAAAAGCAATAGGCAAGAAAAGATGACTGATGATTTTTTAATAACATGTATGCACATTTACATCATTATTTGCAAAGAACATGATTTATATTATTCACAATTTATTTTAAAATACAGTATAATCCCATCAGGTTGCAAAAGGAGTGAAATGTCAGCGTCATGTGCAGAATTCCACTGTTGGTCCATTCATATCTAAAATGCAAAAAGCTTGATAAAATGTCTAGCACTCAGTGTTCGTATACGGGCAGACAACACACACTTGTGCGATGTCGTCGTATTCGTATGTCCTCTTTAGAAAGGTATCTGTGAGTCGCAATCCAGAAATACTCTGAAACAAAGAAGTGAAGACTATTAATAAGCAAGAACAGCACAAGGATGTGAGTTATAATATACACATTTAGATCATACCTGAAGACCCTGGACGGATGAGAGGAGTATGAGGGGCAGAGAGAGGAAGGCACCGGGACTGAGTTTCCCCAGCTGTCGCCCTGATACACCGCACCAGTGGATGGACCTGGTGTTACACATCTCCAGCACCAGGTCCATGGTTCTTTCGCTAGAACACAAAGGTCACAAAAAAGTTATTAGTGCTATTGGGTCATGCTTTAAATTCAATGATTTAATTGTATTTCTTACCTGCAGTTGGTGATTTTACAGATAATGTCAAAAGGTTCTTCAAGGTTGACAGTGTCGGGAATCATCTCCAAAGACAGTCTGATATCTCCATACCCTGGAGCCTGGAAGACATACAAGGATATAACTACAGTGTAACACAATTTTTTTATTTTACTTTGCCATATAAAAGCACACTCACAAATAAAAAAAGGCATCCTAATACCATTCTTTGCAGCTGGCTGGTCTGCAGCCTCCCTCTCTCCCCGAGATTAGTCTTCCATACGATGTCGAGCTTCCCTATCACCGTCACACCCTTGATGACGCCTGCCTTCTCCGCGTATTCCGGCTTTGGCTTTAGGCAGTACAGGTATTGCCTTGTGTCCATGGGCTGCAGGTAGGACATTTTCCCAAATGTGGACTCTCTGGCAGTGAAAAGTTACGGATGAGACTCGAGTGTAAAAAGCTGACGTGCATTCATTAACAGGAAGGAACACACGGGTAAACTGAAGTGCTTTTTTACCCATCCTCTCCACTCGCAACCGTGTTGAGTTCTGTGACGTTGTACATCATGGAGGGCTCAAGGGAGACCTTCTCCATGAACATTGCAGATGTGGTGATGTTCTGGATCTGAGCCTCCAGGAACACTTCATCTGTCTGCAGCAGAGAAGCCAAGGGTCACTAACTAATACTTGTTGCTTAAAATTAAAAACAACAGCCTTATCTCCAAGGCGAACTGAGCAACACATTAACTATATCATTAGGTACTAAGGAGGGTTAGGTGTGTGCAAAATCCTCCTGCCTTAAAGGACAGGCTCACATGTCTGTCTTATTCACATGTCCATGTGAGTGTTTTCTAGATTTACTGGTTGCTGTACATGTTCCTCCTGTCAATATTGGCCATAAACAGTACCATTCCTTAGAAGATTTCAATGTAAGACAAGGGGGGCAAAATCCACAGTCCAAAAAACTGCCTTCTAAAGTCTGACCAAAGCTAATATGATTTTTCAGTAGTGTGAGTTAAGCCCCATACCCACTGAACAAAAACCCCACTAACATCTATCTGGCTTTTCTCTTCAGTGGAAAACGTTACTATCGGCATTCATTCCTGGGACAAATGGCTCTGCAGTAGTCACAGGTGTTAATCGGCTCCAACTCAAATGGCAGCGATGGAAACATGACACCCTGGAGGACATTTTCACCACTTTTCCCGGCGTCACCTCAGCCACAACTTCTGTCCACCTTCATGCAAGCAGCGCTCCAACATTGTTTTCCAAAATTATGTTAGCACCGAGTTTGAGAGAGAATGAATAAGTAACACACACACACACACACACACACACACACACACACACACACACACACACACACACACACACACACACACAC